>NC_089811.1:32594321-32894321 GCF_029633855.1 Hoplias malabaricus | reverse complement strand
AAAGTACATGTGCCTTTGTAAAGTTTACCAAAACACAGATAAATTTATCTTAGACACAAATGTATTTTTAAATCAAACAAAGTGATCTAGCATAGGGTGACCAGACGTCCTCATTTATCCCGACATGTCCTCTTTTTTAGACTTAAAAAAATGTCCGGGCGGAATTTCACAAATGTCCGGTATTTTGTTTTTCTAGAGCTTACATAGAACTTCGAGAAGTTTTGTTCACAAACTAGTCCCGCCCTCCCCTACTCCGATTAGTTCGCTTGAGTGAGAAGGGGGCGTGGTGAAGTAGCCTAAAATCTTCTGATTGGACGGTCTGACTGTAGAACTACAGTTATTGGTCGATAACCTTCTCTGTAAACATTTAATTGGTCAGTCTGCACGTCAGTAGTTCTTGTTTACGTCAGACAAAGCTCAGGTACCTACCCTCATCTCGAGCAGCTATGGCGAAACGTAAATGTAAGTTCTTGGATGAATTAAAAAGAAATTCCCATGTTTTGTGTAGTAAATAAAGGTGTAAAGGACCTAAAAGCACACATAGGTTCAGCTAAGCATACAACGGCAGCGAGGGGCGAGACGTGTCCTCTTTTTCACCAACTCAGATCTGGTCACCCTATCTATCAGCATTGTTTACATAGTTTGTTCATTTAGTATGAAGGTACTTTAACTCTCTGTATTACAACTAGATCCCTAGCAATGGAGTTGTTTAACAGTTTTGCAGCTTCTTCCTCAACATACACCATAGAACTAGCAGTGCTGCTGTCTGAGAGGAGGGGGGATTTACTCTAAAGTACTTGTTACGTCTGCATTTAACATCACCCCATTCCTTATTAATCTCAAAGAAAGGAATATAGTATTAAGCACATAATTTGAGCTCAACCCAACAACCCAGACTAACCAAGAATATGTACAGGCCAATGAACTGATCTTTAAAATTCATGACCGCTATCTGCTGTGTAAAGCCTCTCTGCTGCCCTTCATCCCCACTGAATGCCCAGTGAGCTGAAAACCTTTTGTCTGTTCATGTTTTTTTTTTTACAGATTTATGTGTTTAAACTATCAACCAGTCTTATAGAACTTGTAATGATTTGATAACTGGAACTATCACTTAAATATGAAACTAATGCAGGGGTGGAAAGGTATACAGAAATTATATGAACCACATTTCCAGAAAAGTTGGGACATTTTGTAAAATACGATAAAATTAAGACTCTATGATATATATTTTTTGTAATTCTCTTGAACCTGTATTTAACTGACTCATGTACAAAGAACAGATTTCCAGTATTTTCACTGACCAGCTTTACTGTGTTTATAAATATAAACAAATGTTTAATTTCATGCTTGCAACACACTTTAGAAGTTGGGAGAGGGTTTAAAGAAAATTCATGTCACACTTCTGAATTATTACACTGTAAGTGGGTGAATATAAATGATGGAAAAGAAGCATTTATCACTGGCTCAATCTTTGCATGCACGAAAAAAAAAATAGATAATTGCTCATCACAATGACAAACATCATGAGAAAATGATAAAAAAATACCAGACCATGTAGAATAAGGCTGGACATTAATGTTGCATGAGCTTGAGCCTCAGATGGCACTGCATAAGAAACACTTACCATCTCAGATGTTCCAGTAGACAGTACAAACTGCTGTGGTCAGAGGAGTCCATGTTTCAGCTTGTTTTCATTAAAAATAAAAAATGAAAGTGAAAATGTTTCTGTGCTAATGAAATGCACCATCCATACTGTTATCAGCGATAAGTGCAGAAGCCAACATGGTATTGGGGTGCATCAGTGACTTAGATAAGGTGTAGGCAAACATCAAAATAATGTTTTCCTGAGAAGTCAATGGTTATTTCAGAAAGACAATGTCAGGTCCGTATGTGCTACCACAACATGGCTTTCATTGTCACAGAGTGTGTTTTTGACTGATCTGCCTGCAGTCCACATCAGTCTCCTATAGTGCATCATGAAGAAGAGAATCGGTCAGTGTTGAGTAGCTTATGTCTTCTATTATTTCAAAATATGCAAGATTTCCCCTTTACCAACATTAACAATTGGTATCATTTGATTAAACAGTATAATTAAGATTAAAGATGATGTAACACATTGTTATAGAATGCCTCTGTCCCAACATTTTTGGAGTGTGTTGCAGGCATCAACTTCTAAATGTGTTTATATTAAAAATGTAGACGACGTGGCTCAATGAAATCATTGGAAATCTTTTCTTTGTGCTTTTGTCAGACAACTAAAGCTTTAAACGCATGAACAAGTAACAGATTCTTGGTTTTATTGCATTTAACAAAATGTCCTGACTTTCTGGAGCAGGTTTGTAGTTAAGTGCTGAACCATATTTAGAATCCTGCTTAATGGCTGTGTCTGAATCAAGGAAGCGGTCTCAAAGGTCAGTGCCTTAGAAGGCAGTATTTTGAAATTAAGGTGTTTGTAACTGAGTTGCATTAGAGACAGTCTTTAAATGCAGATATATTTAAACATTTAACAATTTATCAGGACACAGGTACACCTATAGTGCTCGCCAAAATAATTACAACGTTGACGATATTGGAGCAGAAAACAGGCAGTGTTTATACAAACATTCATTTCAGACATGACATGACATTTCAGGCACCTTCCTCCCTTAGAATACTGCCTTAAAAAACAGCATTCTGCTAGTTTCAGGCGTATTTTAATATATAAAAATAAATGATTTAACATTAAGCAAAGATTTGACAAGGATGTGACAAATAGGCAGTAATGCTCCTCACTAAAATACAAATCAACCTAGTTTTTAAAGTAATTAGAGAGATATTATTGAAAATATACTTTTAAATGTTAAGCAATACGTTCAGATCCACAGGAACTCAACTGATTTGAAAATTGTAAAAATGACTTGCCTTTTACAGAGGATAATAAGTAATACATAAATTATAAATTGTTTAAAACGATAATTAAGGACAACAAAGGTGTGCATTTACTTCACCCCTCAACCTACGTTTTATGAAACATCAAATGTCCACAGAGAAAAAGACACGTAAAATATAAAACACAACACTAGACATTGATTCCTGCTGAAGAATTTGAAAATGTTTTATACCTATTTTCAATCACAGCCATTGAAAACACTAATTTCCTTTGTGCATAACTGCCTTCTCTGACCTCTCGCTGTATGTTTTTCTATATCTGGTTGCAGTTTTAAATTGTGTTGTGGCATTGTGAAAGTGAAGACTGAAGCATCGCAGTGCTAGATGTTGCATGGTCTTCCTGCTTGAAGGGAAATAGGATATTTCAAGCTAATTGATAAAGGAACAGATTTAACTGCATGAAGAAATACCTGCTCTAGATGTAGCAACTGAAAAATAATTACCTCTAATAAGGAGATGTATGAGTAAATTCATCACAAAGCCTTTTAATTTAATGTGCGTGCATGGGTAATAATATTGCACCATAGTGGAGAAAATGCTCTCAATTCAGTTCTGTACTTTTATTATATTTAACATGACCTCTGTTTTTTGAGTGACCAGCATTATTATTATTATTATTATTATTCTGTTAAAACTGCTCAGTCTGGATTCCTCACATTCTCTTGGTTTACCACTTTTTTATTATTTTAAAGGTCAGCGGAAAATGGAGGTTTGTTTGAAGCATGTTATTTGGAAATGTGAACTGTTCAATTCAAATAAACGTGCTGCTAGTAAACTGTTCTTGTGCTGATAAACGAGCTTGTGAGGGTTAATTTGTTGTGCCTCTCCAGGATATCAGTTCCTGCTCAACTCAACATTGACCCCATGTGGACACAAGGTTTAGTGCAAATTTAAAACTTGAATAGAAGAATGGAATGTTTCATCTCTGAATCAGTGGGTGTGGATATGTTTTTATTAATTTTTAAATAAAAGTTTAATAAGAAGTGGGGGGAGGGGGGTGATAAAGTGACTTGTTCACTGGACAAATTAAGAGCTACACATCTAGACCATTGGCACACTGCACTGTACGATCATGAATCTAATTTGACAGTGTCATCAAACATTGAAGAGTTTTATTTCTGTGGTCACCTCATGTAGAAGTACCACCAGTAACTACTAGATTCATAAAGCTTTCTCTTTATCTACATACTGTACCTTATTTGGGGGGGAGCTTTATCCAGGAGTTCATCATTAAAGCCTTCTTTAATAAAGTTACTTTGCCTCTACAGCGAATAACACAACAATCAGCTGTGATCAAAAAAAAATAATAATAAAAATTGCCATTGAGCCGCCCTCTCATACATTTTGAAGAGAGACAAGCTTTATCACTATTCATATAAAATTCTATACATTTTCTCCCTTCAGATAGTATATATTAGGTGCAGTTTATGGAAGTTGTACTGTGCAGATTGCTCGCTGCTCTCTACACGGCTATGGCGGCTCTGAGTTTCCATACAGGTTTGTGCCCAAAATTAATCAGTGCCCTATTCACTACATAGTTAGCAATGTAGGGAATTCAGTATAGGGCCATTTGGTACACACCTCACCTTCTATATGATGAAAGTATGTTGGGGCGAGCCATCCAGGATCCCACTGAGAATGTACTGAAGGTTCTACAGCTCCAAAAAAAAGCCTTAACATGAGATATTGTGAAAGGAATTGCGTTTCCCCACAATATTAGACGTCCCCTTTAATCAACACTAACAGCTGTGTTCCACATGAATGTATACGGTCAACAGCCTAAAGGTGTAGTCATCAAGATGATGCTGTATTTGTAGAGAGATAGGAATGGGTTGAGGGTGTAACACAAGTGTGGGAGAAGCAAGAGTCAGTAATACCTGGAGTTTTGTGTGATATTGTGAGGATTCACTGTCACCGTCATCTCAGCTTTAAATCATCTACACTGTGTGAAGCTAAATCATACTAGACTCAATAAATGTTGCAGGTGCCAATACTCATCACACAAAATATGAATTTGCATGACTGCATTGCTTTTTATATGTTAATTTATTGCACAAACAGCATTGACAAAATGTATTTGATGTTAAACAAGTTACCAAGGAAATTGCAGAAAGACAAATGGAGCATTCAAAACATTTGTAAGTTTTTTTTGGTGAGACAGTGTAGGCAGTCTGTAGTGAATTAAACTGTTCAGAAAATGGATACCAAGCGATTAGCCCCAACATTTTCTTCATTCAGTGATTCACTGAGAAAAGCCTGATACGTTGACAGAGAGGGGACTTTCATAAAGCTTTACACACTGAGCAGTGTCTTTTTTGACAAGTGCTGTAGATCAGAGGGCCAGGTCACCACTCTGAGGATATCTATAACGTGAGTGTCGTATCAACAAATCATCACAGGATGCATGATTAAATTACTGTGGTGTTCAATGCTGAGATTATATAAGAAAAATAAAACAGAATCTTGACATCAGCAACATTGCATCTTACTCTAGCACCGTACAGAAGTATACCATGGTTTAGAAAGGCTTAGGTTCGGTGTATGGGTTAATTAAAGGCTTAATCAAAAGACAGGACTGAAGGGATCACTAAACTAGATTCTAAATTCTAATTAATCATAACCGACTCTTACAGAAACACAAGACTTAAACATTAGGGATTCTTGTTGCTTTAGGGAAAACACACAGGCACCTTTTCAAAGAGGAATGACCATTCACTTAGCGTCCACAGCCAGGCTGATCTTCATGAGCATGGGTGAACGTTAGCATTTCATGAAGTAACAGTCACTAATATTGACATGTCTGAGAAACACGTCAAAATTGCCTCTGGCTTTTTGCATATGTCATGTTGAAAATGAATCAAAACTTAAAAAAAATTATATATATATTATGAGGAAACTTGGATGGTCAGATATTAAATATATTAACATCCATATGAATGTCTTTCTTATATACACAATTTACAGGTGTATGTATATATGCATACAGTCAAAGTAATTTGGCCTCTGATGGATAGATCTGAGAAGCTGAGTGTCTTTGGTAGGAACAGGAAAGCAGTCCCATTTCCTTACAGTAAAAACTTTAACAAACCAGACCCAGTCAACTCCATCCAAAGACATCATGTTCTGATAAAGCTGGTAATGAAGAAAGGAGAGGAATGAGAGGTTGTGAGATATTACTTCACCATCCCCGGGCAGTTTCTCTTCGCCTGCAGGAGCAGGGAGTGGGTTTTAATTTTGTACATGTGTTTCCTTCAGTGCACTGAGCAGAGGCAGCTTTAGAAAAACATTTAAAAAGTATTGAGGGGCTTTAGATAAAATGTGAAACCCTGACAGAAACAGTTCAGAAGGCAAAAGTGTAAAGAGACACTGGCAGATACAAAGGACCTTTCGGGAGGGACAGTGAACGTACTGCAGTCACTCTTTTAAAAAAAAGAAAAAGTGAGGCAAAACAAGGCAGGGCAGACACCCACACATACAGCAAGAAAAGGCACACAGCTTTAGAAAGCGCAGTTCAGTCAACACCATAGTAGTGTTTCACACAAACTATAGAGGATTATCCTTACGTTTACTATATCAAAAGACAACTCAAATCAACGTTGGCAAGACCAGTGAGAATTTAAACAGTGGTTTCAATGACTGATATGGGCAATTATCTTCATACAAGAACATTTTCTTAGTCAAGTGGCATGACTAGACCCCTGTGATGTGAAAAAAGACAACTCCTCCTCTGGTAGTCAAATAGAAATAAGTGTTATTAAAAAAATCTGATTCCTCTGAACTCCATGCTTACTTCACTGTACACGAAACAGCATATCAAGAGAACAGGAGTGGGATGATCAGAGAGGACTGGAATATATCTGCTCTTTTGAAGAGTTACAGTACAGTATTGGACAAGAATCAGATGTTATAAATGACAAATAAGCAAGTGCTTGTTTTCTTTTTTTTATATATATATATATATATGGAGAAATCAGCATGAATTAGGCCTTAATCCAGTTATTCCAATGTGTACATGTGATTAGAAAAACAATTAGTAAAATGTTCTGTTTTACAGGGTTGAATTACAAGAGGTTCCGGTTTCCAAAAATGTTTTGGGGGTCCACATACTCTTTCACGGACTTGAGCATACCCAGTCCCACGGTAGATATAGCCTCCTTCATCCACTCCTTCCTCAGCTTACCCACTGAGAGAGAGAGAGAGAGAGAGAGAGAGAGAGAGAGAGAGAGAGAGAGAGAGAGAGAGAGAGAATGTCAGCATGGCTGGGTGGCTGTCAGTAGTGTGGCACATCAATCTTAAGGGAGTGAGAGTAAGCAGGGTTTGATGGATGTGTTTATGGGGGGCTGGAGCTCTGCTGGATCCGGTAGAACACTGCTAAAATGCTGCGAGATGTTTTACATGGTGTGATTTATGGAGAGCAGCAGACTATCAAACTCATTAAGCTGCCAGTGTTCCCTATGGAGGGAAGCTCGCCACGCTCTGACACCCTCCCACCCATATATGCTTTCTATCTGGGTCTCTCTTTGACTGTCTGCGCCTTTGCACGTCTTGCTCATGCTCTCTCTTTTCTGCCTTTATCTTAGCTCCTTCACAGCCACTGTGCATGCATCACAACGTCTCTCAGCAAGACAAGGTCCCATCACTCACTAACACTCGCACACACACGCCCCTACCATGGGACAAAATTACAGCATTTAGTGATTCACAAGATACACTGCCCTCCCTGGAGTTGATGAATCTTAAGATTGTTAGCATCAGAAGAGTTCTCTAAACAGAACTAGTCAAACCAAAGTGAAGGGCATGTCTTTCAATTACACAAGTGAGTTAACAGCTTTAGTCATCACATCTTTATCTCTGCTGATTTTATATTTGAGGCCTTTCAGATATTCACATGCTCAGCCCACTGAAATGGAATTTAATAAGCCATATTTGTGTTATTAATACTAAGGACTCCATAATGACCTAACACCTGACTTTGGAACTCTGATTTTTCAGGTTTGTACAATATTACTGACTCATTACTGACCCTCACCTCACCTGACACTCCTTTATTTGAAAGGACAGGGACACACGCTACTGGCAATGTCTAAACCCAGACACTCATACATATTCATACATATGCAAATGTACACTGACACCTCAACACAATAAGACAGACTGCTGTTCCACTCAACCAATCAGAGTCTTCCAAGCAGAAACAAAGTAACCTGCTTTATCTACTACTTCCTCCCTTCATTTCTCTCCCACTCCTTCTCTCTGTGGCCCTGGCCATCTCATTCCCTTGTTCCTCAGGGAGAAAAGAAGAAACAGAAGGTACTGGGGCTGCATCATTGCCTCCATCACGGAGATAATTTACACATCTATCATGTCACTTTCTTACAATTCTCTCTCTCTCTCGTTACTATCTCTTAAAGCTATGACGACATAGCTGAGACGTGCACAAAAAATGCATAGTCAGAAGAGCGAGAGCAAGAGAGAAGTGGATGTGTGTTGTTGAACTCTCTCTCCATCCCTCTTTATGATTATATTTTAAATATGTCTAATGTTTTTTAGTTACAATTTTATATATACTGTCAGTTAGAATTACAAACAGAATGACAAACTGGGCTTTATGGACTGCACAGGTCTGTGGAATTTCTTTTTTTTTAACAAATGAGAACAGAAGCTGAAGAGTAAAGTCCGTTTACATGGGAAGAGCCACCTTTCAATAAGGAGAACGAACCAGCTTGCTGGTAATTACATAAACACAAAACACTCTACATAGTTTTGGATAAATTTGCAAATGCAGTACCCAGATTACAGCGGAAAAAAAAAATCTTTGTTTATGCTTCTAACTATTGATGCTTTTTTGTCAGATAATAAAAGTGGCTTCATTTTGTCTTTTGGTTTCAGGTTTATATTTCTCTCCCAATAAAAGATACCTGGTGAAACATGTATATGAGATATTGTTAAGGCATCTGTAGCTACTGTTAACACATCAAAAAAACTATAAGAACTATAAGAAAAAACTGTTTTGAAATTGTATGGACAAAAAAAGGTTAGGATGTGTGTATCGCTCTTTCTCTCTCCTCACTGGTTCTGACCTGCGGTAAACACAGGTTTGTAAAGTGTGTATTTCCCTTGTGTGCCCTCCCACCTCATTGGCCCAGACTACATCTGTTTTCTCTGGTTGCCTCTCTTAGAGACACACACACGCACACACACACACACACACACACACAACCACACAATTTGTCATGCTGTGATTGTGGGCAGACAAAGCAGGCTGTCGGCAGCCAGATAGCACTGTGCTACTGCTATTAATCACAATTACACAGAACTGTGCACACAAGCACTCACACAGCATCAATAACACACCAGATCTAAACTCTCCTTTCTTCCTAGTTCTTGCCCTTTTTTCAGCACCTTAATGCTCTCCTCCTGTCCTTTGTGAGGAATTCACCAAAATCTTATTTACTGAAGCCTCCTGATTTTCCTTTACCTCACCAGGAGCTTTTTATTACTGATGTTTTCATTTGGCATCTTCTCTCCTCGCCATGTTGGAGACATGAGTTTGATAGGGCGGAGGCAGCCTGACTATGAGAGCCTCATATGTATGTGTCTGACGGCTGTGATTAATGCTTTTAGTGATGTATGGCTTGCAGCAGGCAATAGTTATATAGATAAAGACTCTGTGGCTGTGTCCCAAAGCTTCATGAGAAACGCCAGCCAAGCCTAACTTGATTCCTATCATCTAAAACAAGCCGGACCATTTCTGTGAACTATATGAATTTTTTTTTTACCAAGTCGACTACAGTGATTTCTTTTGTTTTTGCCCCACTTAGCCTAGTAAATTTATTAAACACTATGTACTTAGCAAAGCAAACTCATCCTGTTAGGTCTGTAATAATGGACAAACTCAAAATGTTTACATTAAGTAAATAAATTAATTAATATGGCAAGAAATGCAGGTGATTCATTTTTTAACAGGAATTATTTTTAAATTTTTTATTATTAAATGTCCTGTTGCCAAAGTTATGAATTAATAAATGTATTAATTAAAACTCTTTATTGGCAACATTGTCTATGCAATACTGTAAAAATACATATTTATTGATCTGACACAAATGAATAATTATTCAGTTATACAGTTTACCAATAAAGATCAAATGACTAATTATCAGAACTTTGAAAAATATTACCTCCATGATGATGGGAAAGGCTTCCTCCATTGGCTAGAATCTCCTCTCTGGCTGCATGCTATACAAAAGAGTGAGAAGACATTGCAAACACATTTATAAATACCCTATATATGCACAGATACAGACACTATGTAATCAAAGACTCTTGCTCTATGGGCCACTTGTTTTGGGCAGTTATTTTAAGAAGAAAGAAATGTACCTCTACTTGCTCATAGACATGTATTGGATCACCGAGTCCTCTGTAGTTGAAGGCAAAGTAGAAATACACACAGGCACCAGCATCATAGGTCTGTGTTACCCTGTGGGTGAAAAAGGATGGAAAGATTAGAAAGAAAGAGATAAACAAAAACATGAAAGGACAGAAAAGAAAGAAACATGTGGTGATCATCATGGTACATCATGTTGCTTTTGGATACTGTAATTCACAAGAAGCTTTTATCCATGAAAAAATAACAATAACCAAATAAAATCAGCATTAAAGCTATCAGTCATCAAATGTTGGCACCATAACTGCAAATTCTATTGCACTTTTGTTTAAATGAAATGTCATTGGGTTAAAGTCACACCACCTGACTCTCATTTCCTCTCTAATAGCAGAATATTTACAAGCACTACCAGACACTGGCTCCATTCTGCTCCATCAGCCAGCACTGATGTTAAGATTAATGTGCATGTGCATGTGTGTGTGTGGTGTGGTGTGGAAGCCAGTGTTGGGGAGGTCCCTGTCACTTTCAATCTCATCACATACATGTGATATTAAGCACCCATCAGCCTCACTGCCATGGTACACAGCATTGTTCAGTCTAGCACCGTCCATCCACATAATGCTCTTTAATAAAGTATCCATCTCATACACTCAGGCCATCTGGACCGACAGCGATCAGTGACATTACAGAAATATAACGCCAACATATTAAGCCATTAAAGTGGCAATAAAACTCCTAAAGCGATGTTCATTACTCAGCAAAAAATTACTGCATCATTTAAATTGCCCAGTGTAGTTTTTCTGAATTAATTTTCAAATGTTTCTGAGTAAATGGTGAGACCACTACATGGGGCTGAGGTCCAGGTATTCCACTACCCAGTAAACAGTTTCTAACTAAAAATATATTCAAATTACTTTTAAAACTCTTTGAGGAAACAGAACTCAGGTCTGCGACTCCTACCTTTTGTACGAGCCAGAGTTCTGCTTACTGTTAAGCTCAACATTTTCAGGATTCAGCTATTTTACAGGAAGGGGCAATTTTATTAATGTGTGAAATGACCAACCTTCAACTAGTTTTGGGAGGCAATTGGCGAAAAAACACTCAAGGCGAACAAAGAGGTTAACAATTAATTTTAGATTTTTTATATTTGTGTTTATTAATTATTGCTTGTAAAAAAAAAAAAAAAAAAATAACAAAACTGTCAAAGTTGTGTCACTCTTTTATTGTATTTTTCAAACTAAAAACAGAATGCAAGAGAAGCCAAATACAGCAGTAGAAAAGCTGATGAGCTCATGCTAGTTTAATCTGCTGCAGAACTTATTATTATTATCATTACACCAACTGAATGACAGGTTATGTCATAATCAACTATTTTAAAATACAAACTTCATTCAAATATTTCTATGTAATTATGATAAAAGTTCAAAGTAACCGTCATGTCTGATTTAGCTCTGTCATAATAGTTAAAGTTTAATAAATTATCTTTAATTTGTACTCTAGCTGCACTTTATATACAAATTATTGCAGGGTTCTAAAATGAGATAAGAATCAGTATCAGCCCAGAAATCACATATCAGGGCATTACTGTTAATAACTATGAATTCTGTAACTTGCTTTGTGTCTTTCTGAATCACTCCTTGAATCAAGAATCAAATGTAAATGTGTGTGTTCTGTATGTTATGTATCTAGATATATCTCTCTTCAAGCATGTTAAGGTAGGGGGGTGTGTGTGTGTGTGTGTGTGTGTTGCGTGTTATCAACAGGGGCAGTGGCTTATCCAGAGGTTAAATGGCCACATCAATCACATCACACACAGCTGCACAGGAACAGACAGGAAATGAATGGCTGAAGCATAATCAAGCTTCAAACCCAATCCCTCTTTCTCCCCCTCCACTCTCTCTTTCACTCTCCTTGTTCTTCCAGCCTCTGCCCCAACCCCCAGTACAAACCACTCACTTCTCTTGCCCTCACACTCTTTCTCTGTTTTGCAGGGTCACAGTGAAGGTGAACTGAGTTGTGTTCAAAGACTTTGTAGGTTACCAGTTTGCACACAAATCAAATCCTATTTGTTGTCGAATTTGGGTAGAGAAAAACCATGATCTGCCGAATTAGTGTCAGTGTTGCAGCATTTCCGCAGGTAATCAGCAAATTTCAGCAAAAACCAAAATAACAGTTTGCGCATACCTGCATGTAGACAGAGGGGGAAACTGTACCCCTCGCTCTTTACACTCTCTCACTATCCTCTCCTTCACGTTCCGGCACAGGTCCAAAACTCTATAAAACATGAAACACTCAACAATAACACACACAAACAAGGCTCAAAACCACCATTGAATATACTGTGCAAAATTCATGACATGAACTATAAGCTTAACCATAACAATGTGAGTAGGATCAGTATGGGGTAACTCTCATAGTGCAGAGAAAAAAAAATCAGTCACAGAGAGTAACAGATGCTTCACTGGCACAGTAAAATGAGCGGAATGAAGGTGTGTAGTGTTTTCTCTCATGACTTAGAAATGGCTGTGGTATAAAATACAGAGGCCCATTCTCAACATGGTGGTGCCTCGGAGTAGATAATATAAATAATGTTTTAATGTTTCATAATATACTAATGATTACATTCTGCTGCAAGGAGTGTGAACATGCAGCATGATTTATAACACAAAAGGGAGGAACAATAAATACAGTACTTCTTGATAAGCACAGCATAAATAGTGGACCAATTACCAACTTTACAATGAACATATTTCATTTTTCATAAGTCATTTTTATATGTAGGTGACCAAAATTTTCAGGTTCGCAATGAATAAATTTTGGCTAAATCCACAACACCCTTTGACTTGGCTATAAAAAAGAAAAACTGAATTAGTAGGCAGCATGTGTCAAAAAAAGAAAAATGTCAAGCCATGCTTGAGACTGATCAAACAAAACCACCACCCCAACATAGACACAGTACTCCCCTGCAAGCATAATATTTATTTAAAACACCTACTAAAAGAATATATATATATATATACACACACACATACACACTTCTTACCTGTCCCAAGGCACTGATGTTTCAAATGATTCGCCTATCACATAGTAATCCATGCCCAAATCCTGCAAAAAGACCAATGTGTTACTGTATGGCAGCATTCTGCACTGTCCGTATAGTTAGTGTAAAAAAAAAACAAAAAACTGTAAAAAATATACATGTACCCGCAGGTAAGCAATGACAAAGGTCAGCATGTATCCTCTCTGCCCATTATCCTCTCCTGCTGCCAGGCCACTAAATCACAAATAAATAAATACACACACAGATCAATTAGAGAGGTACTATCCATCCATCCATTAACTACCGTTTATCCGGGTCTGAATAGAAAAGTACCTTTTAATATCAAATTGCTCCTACAAACACAAGAGATTTTTTTTTCTGTGTACTTCTCTCTGAAACACACACACCTGCTAGAGCTAAAAGTGAATCCGGTCTCAGGTTCAGCTCTCCATCAATCAAAATCATCATCTAATCAAATATTCATTTGCTACCCAAACTAATCAACATAACCTCGTTAAAGCTGAAATCACAGATCGATTTTCCCATTTTTCCAATGAGCGCACACAAGCATTCCACTCAAGTATCAATCAAATCCATCACTACCCCAATGAAAAGAGGCCATGATGAATGTGAAAAGATGAAAAGAAAACAGCTTGCGCCTGGAAGAGGAGTGATAGAGTGAATTAGGATGATCACAATTCAGGTTAAAGGTTGTGACACTGATGACCTATAGTGATCCACACTGGTTAAATAGTTACTTGGACTCTATGGAAACAGCAGACTGTAAAGCAACACAGATTCACAGGAGGTTGTGACTGTGGACTTTGCAGATGTAGTTTGGACCCCACTTCTATAGTCAAGGGGAGTGCTGAGGTATTCAACTTGATGTTTTTAAAAAGGAATAAAGGTGCCTAACCTTCCACAATGAAACAATTCCTAATGGATATAGAAGCAGGCTTGGGACCTGTTCTAACCCCACAATTTGTTAGAATTTGTTGAGTGAGTGAAGGAAAAGTGGTGTCTTCTCCCTCGACACCCACAGCTGAAGTGCCCTTGTGCAAGGCACCTTACCACCAATTGCTCCCCTGGTGCTGCTCTCTACAGTTTGTGTGTCATGGATAGGTTAAAACGTGAAGGAAACATTTTGTTGTATGCTGTACAAAGACATAAAATAAGTTTATCAAAATGTATCATGTATTATTATCAAATGCTATAAATGATCACTGTAGCAATGGAAAGGTTTATACAAGTTTGTTGGATCTTAATTCAGAACACCTATAGGACACCTATAATTGGTCAGGATGCTCACAGCACATATTAATACATTAATACACAGAGAGCTCTTGCACAGGTCTACAATGTCACGTCAGCCTATTTCACATATGCAAGGTAACCCAGCCAGAAGAGCTTTATCCTGCCTGCCCCCTAGTACAAAGTCAGGGTAAGGTTAGAGTGAGTGCATTTGAGAACAGAGCTCGTAATGCTCCAGAGAATACATTCCATGCCTCCTGCACATGCACACAGGCACCGCACCATGCCTGAAGCATGCATCTCTTTTCCAGCTGTGAGAAAGCATCAGACACTGATTATCTCTGGCTGTATGCTACATGTGTGAAAAGGCAACTTTGGAAAATGTCTGGAAATGGTTCATGTGTTAAAGCAGCTTATTACTCCCTTACAACATCCATGTAGGTTTGTTAGGAAAGCTCGTCTCTCCCTGGGCTCTTGATGAGGAGTGGTGAGATTTTTTAAGCAAGAGAACCAGAGCAACATAACAAAAAACACAAACACATGCACACCTTCTACACAGATAAAGATACTCCGTCCAAGGAACTTAACAGACCCACCAAACAAACCCTGAAGACATCGGATGGTGTATAAAGGAGGCAAAGCAATGCCGAATTGACCGAGCAGTGAGTTCTGATCAATTTCATAAACAACTAATATGTACGAATGATTTAGTACACGTATTCCGTACTGAGTATTAGTGATAAAACATTGGCTATTCAAGTTGATTGTTCAAGTGTTCCCTACACTGTCTCGGTGCCTCATAAATATAAGCAATGACACTAAACAAGCAAATGTCACAGTCTGCTTTATAACCAAAAACAGAAATATCTATACACTTAACATGTAATGGCATAGAATGTAACAACTAGACTAATCTACCAAGCCTTTTATACATTTGCATTTAATTTTTGCCATAAACTTATAAATGATTAAAAAAAAAAGTCTCTAGAAAACCAAACGAGCCTTACCCAAATTTGGCAGCAATGTCATAAACCTGTTTCTCATGCTGCAAGACCTTTTCCCGATCTCCTTCAAATAGCAGAGTAGCCACACACAAGTGATGAGGATCAAAGCCTTTAAACTGTAAGAATAAAACATAAAATTATATTTATAAGCACAAACTCTTCTGTGATGTTAATACACACACAACTTTTCCACTGAGAATTTCTCTTACTTTTGTGATGTAGAATTTTTTCAGTCCATCCAAAAATGATGTGAAAATGGAGGACACTTGAGGCTTAAGTGCATGACCTGGAACAATATATTCAAAAATGTCAACACAGTGTCAACTAAACCGTGCATTAAAAGGTTTCAGTAGCCTTACATCCCACATGAGATAAATGAAAGTCATATTTTCACCACCCATTTCTGGCCTCTTTCCCCAGGTTATCCACACAGGATTAGAGTAGCAGATTGATCCGTTGGTTGAACAATAGCAGTGTAATGAATGGGGGAGAGTAGAGACACAGATACTCTAAGGCTGAGGGCCATAAATCAGTCTCTCACTGAGAGGAAATGCTTTCCATGCTGTTGTATCCATCTCCCTGATGTACACCCTCTGATTTATTCCTGAATGAACTGGCACACAAACGAAAGCAAGCAACCACAGGCAAGGGGACGGCTATCAGTCTCTTACACTTGCACCCAGATATGAACAAGAACATTACAGGATAGTCTACACAGAGCTTCCACATCATTTTTCTTAGAACATTTCAGTATCCCTTCAAAACATACGTACACAGCTGTCACACACACAGGCACACACTCACTGACATTTTTTACGGTTTCCATTTTAAACAAGAGTACAGGTTAAAGTCAATGGCAAACTTTTAATACATAATGTCATAAATGTATCACATTTCTAAGTATGGCTGGCCTTATATGCATTTTATAAGCTTTGAACATTCACTAGTGTTTCTGTACAAATACTCATTCTTAACACCAATCAAAAAAGGCAAAACAATACTATATACATTTGCAACAATTAGTATTTTTTTTTTTTAAAAATAGCAAAATCTCAGACACAGGGACAGGCAGTGTAATGCATGTTCAGACAAGAAGCTATAAGTCTGATGGATTTTGCTTAGCACATAATGTATTACATTTTTTAAATAACTTTAAAGAGCTTGTGTTTTAAAAGTTTAATTAAAATATTTATACGGGCTTTCAAGTATATGTATTATCCTGGTTTCCACAAAAAATGTTTAACCAAATGTATTTGTAGTTAATTCCCCAAATCCCTCTTATCACACAATGCCACTGAGCTAGGTGAGCATGCTTCGTTTCGAGTGAAATGAAGTCAGCCACTGCATCTTTCTGAATTACTATTGAAGCAATGTGACTAAACATTTGACTGTACTTCAGAAGATAATGCTAACCTGATCTGCTTGCTATCGATGAGAAAAGGCATCAAACCCACCTAGAGAGTGAAGCAGTTAGACATGCTAGGCTTTATCTGCTCGTTGCAGAAAAACAACAAAAGGGCCCACCAAATGTTAAAAATCATGAAAAGTCATGAAGATACAGCTTTATTCCTTGTCCATAGGTGGGTAATATTGATTTACTTTTGCTGTTTCAGATTATTTAGTTAGGAACACACACTAAATTCGGGAAACTACTAACTGCATGCTACAAATCTAAACAACTCATGTTACAAACAAGATTCTGTGGCATTTAAAACAGCAAATAAAAACTTACAGACAACGTCAGCCATGCACAAACAGTAATCTTAAGTTCCACCTTAAAAGACATGGCACCTTTGAACATAAACAAACCTGAGAGGATTTTGTAGACATTCCCTATAATATCCAAATAAACAGCCAAATACTTGAGACTCAATACTGATTACACTGAGAAATCAATTTATGTTTTTGTGGTAAACATTTCTCTAGTAATGTAACTGCAATCTTTAAACTGGTATTATGCAATAAACAATTTAAAAAGAACTATATTTAGGAATACCCCTTTTATATGTCTTCATTTTGTCATGTGACTTGAACCTGATCATCTCATCAAATTCACACCTGATAATTACAAACATATAAAAAAAAAATCCAAAACATACATTTTCTCTGTTTCTCTATAGTCTAGTCTGTAAAAAACTGAACTGTTAAGAGTACACATGAGTTAAGTGTATGGTGATTAGAAAGAGAAGCCTTTATTAGTATGAATGAGAATCTCTCTACTTTAGATGTTACCAAGAGTCACATTCTCTTGGCCTGAGGCTCAGAAGTGCATCGTCGGTGAAAATGTGCAACTGCAAGAGACTTAATGAGGTCCCTTGAGTCCAGGCGAACTTTCCCAATGATGTCTGGCCACCCCTCATAAATTCCTTTATATCTCCACATATAATTTTATAAAACCTCAACATGCTGTGAGCTTAATTGTTGCCAGGGCCATTTTTCACTGTTCAGGAATCGTATGTTGGTTTGTTCTGCTGCTCGGCTGGTGAGATAATGATCAATTTAACATTAGACTGATGCATCAAACTACACAGAGAGCAGCAACCATAAGCAATTAAACAACAAAGAATGTTAAACATGCAACACTACTTTGTCTCCATGAACAGATACGAAGGCCCAACAGAACCTGCTGGGCTCCTGAATTATTAAGACAAATTTGTGAACAAGGAGTGTGTGTTCTGCATAGTTCTGCAATATAACCAAATCTCAAATGCCCAGTAGGTGTGGGGGGGGGGGGGGTGAAGAGAAGAAAAATCTGTGGTTACTCTCTGTTTGCGTGCCGAATCTCTTATATGTTCATTAAAAAAACATCAAATTGTAGTACTCAGTAGTGCCATATTACACCATACATTACACTATTGGCTAAGCCTCAACTACTTGCCAATAAAACTTTGTCCATGTGTCAGTTTAAAAATTCTGTTAATGATGAATGAATGAATGAACTGGATTATTCAATCATTAGGGTTAGTGTTCATCATTTAGACCTCCAAGGAACACAGTTACTATGGCAACTGATACACGCACCTATATCTGCCATCATGCTCAGGGCTGCAACTAACAATTATATTTCATAATGTACTAATCTGTCAAAAAGTTTTTGTTATTTTATTTGAAAATATACATAAGGAAGACATATTTTAAACAAACATTTAATGATTATATAATACAAAATGGCACTTCATGAATTTCTTAATGCAACTTTCTTTTATTAAAGAAAAAAAAGATTGTATATAAGTTTAAATTGTAACCTGTAATACACAAATGCTATTTTGTGTAAGTAAACACATTTTTGGAGGTAAATATTCACTACACTATTGACACAGATGATCAATCCCTTCCATTACACTCTCCCATCCCTTCCTATTTCTAGAGAAATCTTTACTACAGAATAAAAATGTTAATATATCCCATGTTCTGGGCTGAGGCTGGCTCTCTTTTGTTAAACTGCTTGCTATAGAGAATGGATGCTTAGCTGCTGGTGATACATAAGTAAAACAAGCCAGACCATAGACCGGAAAGAAGAATGGATGGTATGTCCCATGCTCTGCCATTTCCCCACATCCCACTCCACTCTAATTTAGCAGAAGTGGAAGCTGACATCTTGTTTGCGCTTGCCAGACCATGCACATTAGAAACAGGTGGAGAGGCTGTTTGTCCTGAACACCACCTACATTTAAGTGACACACCCAGACACGCTCCCTCTGTCTGTTTACTAGGAATGCCCTGCTCCTGTCTCTATCCTTGAGTGGTTGCAGCACTGGAGAAAACTGTAGTGAAATATGGATTTATCTAACACACAGCTACTGTCCCTGAGCAGGAGGGGGTCTCATTTAAAAGCACAGAAGCCCAACTTCTCTTTACATCAATGAGGTGTAAAAAAAACCCTCTTTTAGCCTTACTGGAATTTTCACAATGGGATCTACGTGACCAAATTTGTGAGTTCACACACAGACTGCACACAAGCTCCAGTAAATATGTTTTTCACATGTTTCACTTTCTGGTACAACATTCAGTAAAATGCATCTTATGCCAAAAACAGAAATAACATCCTAATCTGTAAATATATATTAATATTACATTTCAGACAAAGATACAGGGGGTTGGACTTACCAAACTGAAACTGCTCATTGTCCATCAGTCGAATAGAAGCAGGTGCACACCTCTATAACAGAAAAATTACACTGATATATATTTTTGAACAATTTAAAGAGAATAATGGTGAAAGTATTTCAGCAAGATAAGAACCCAGAAAAGTTGGGATGCAGAATGTAAATAAAATAAATACAAATGTAATAATTTAAAACCTGTGTTTAATTGAAAATACTACAAAGAAAATTGGGTTTTGTGTATTTATAAAGCAACCAACACAATGATTAATTAAATGCTAAAATGCATTAAATATAAAATATGTTCTAGCACTGACCTACCATGCATATAAAGCAGCATGAATATGATGTGACGATGTGTACACAATTCATTCAATACAGTTCTATGTTGAAACATACACAGCACAATTGAAAAAAAAAATATGTTTAAATATGAGTTATACCAACGTAATAAAATTATTTTTATATAAGCTCACTAGACAGCTGTGACCTGTGACTGAAACATATCTAATAGCATGTAATACCTCCACAAGCACAAATAACAGCTGTGATTCAATTTGGCATGGACTTGACATGTTTCTGGATGTAGGGGACATCAATGTTCAAACTCCTGTATTAAAGAATTCTGCGGCTCAGCCAGATTTCATGGACGCCTTTCCTGGCGTTTTAATTGTCATTCCAGTAAATCCATTTTGCAGGTCAGTCCAGCTAGGTGAAAGCTCCTGAATCTATCATGGCAATTACTCACAATTGAAACCCATGTCATCTTTGAATACAGGGATAGGAATGTTCTGTTTCTTGGTAAGATTATGAGGAAGAGGCAAAACCTGGCTGTCCAGCAGCTCGGTGTTCAGACTGTGGTTCCTTTTTACCGTCACCTCAAGCAAAAGATCCATTTCTATATAATTAAAACTCTTCCCGAACACCACAGATCCTTCTCCAGCCTTAAAAACACCTTACACATTGTCATCACTAAAGGTTCCCTGAGGTCTATGATGAACATTTTGTCTAGCATCATTCCAGTCATGAACAGTACAATTATTGTGTATCTTCGCCCACTGTAACCAGGCAGATTTGTGATCAGAAGTGAGCAAAGGCTTCTTGCGTGCCACTCTGCTCCATATGTTCATGATATGCTGTTCCCTGTGGAGTGTTCATTTCCTTCAGAAATGAGTTGTGAAGGAACCAAGTTGACTTCTAGAAGCAAATCTTGTGGTTTTCATTCACTGGCCATGAAACAGGCCGGTGGTCACTGTCCCTCAGTTTCTTTTTCTGACACAATTCTGATGAGAGCTTCTTGTAGACTGGGAATTTTGCCACTGCTGGTCAAACCTAATGACTGTACGCTTCGGTACACCTGCAAATTCAGCTACTTCCTTCACACTATGGCCTTTGGCACACCAAAATGGGATCACTCCTCTGTGCCAAACATTAACATCTGCTTTGTAACACATTTTCCACACAGTGAACAAGACAGAGAGGGTCTTTTTGATCTATGAATACTGCCACACAACATACAGGTATTTATAGCCCGGTTATCCTTAACCTAGTATCAGCTTAAACACTCAAGGTGATTAATTATTCCTTGGGAGCTTATTACAATATATATTTTTAATCAAATACATGCAAAACAAAACAATTATTTTAATACACAGAAGAGAGAACGTAGCTTCTCAAACAGTTTTATTTGGGTAGCTTAGTAGGAATCATTTTTTTAAGGCAAATTCAAAATTTGAATACTGTACTTTGTGGAAAATGTATTTATAGATTAGTGTGGTATGGTACATACACCAGAAAGTCAGATTAAATAATGACTAATATGTTGAATATATGGATAAACACACCATAATAATTATTAAACACAGATCAATTAAAAAAATGTACTTAAGTGAATCTCAAACATCTGTTTAATATGCTGTGGACATTGACAGATGTTACTATTTAAGAGAGGACAACCAGAGCAAAATTCCACTACAACCTTTTTACCTACATACATTTTTTCATAGATACATTAATTAACACAAGGTTGCCTCCGTAGTCCTTTCACAAAAAAGCATTCAGCAAACATAGATTAGGCCTATTATTCAGCTATTGCTCTAAAGTCATATTTTGCATTGACAAATATAAATTACTCAACTACTACAAAACTTAAGTAAGCAATGGGTAATGAGGAATTGATGTCTCTGTCTGATGATTGATAGTGGGAGCTTTACAGGTTAACAACAAACACTTTAAAGGAGTTTCTGCAAAAGACGTATTTGTTTTAATCTGCCCTTTTAATGTTTAAATCAATAATGAGGAGAAAAGAAATCGGTTAGGCTTTCCTCAAATGCCACAGTAGGAGTCGTCTTATTTCACTGTGGTTTTGAAAAGTAGCCACAGGGGCTGAGAGTCTGGGGAAAACTCAGACTCAGAGATCCTGAACAACATGATCAATATCTTAATTGCCTGCTGTATAAAGAGCTAATTTATGCCATCATAACATGGAGAGCTCCATAGAGCTAAAATATACACTCGTCATTAGCAGTGCCTTCTGCACAAATCAATGGTTACTTAATGAGATAAGGTCTAAACAGCCAGTGTCATTGGTGGATTCTAAAAGCCTGAGTCTACAATCTGAGCAGTGCATGACTTGTACATTATGACAGAACTTTATATTTTAGAATGATTATTGCTAACATATTACAGGAAGCACCCTATCGTTTTTCAGTATATATGATGTGCTGCAGAGCAACATGTTAATCATCCAAAGCCAGTGGACTTTCGTTTAAGGGTCTGCAGTTAACCTGGCCAGAAATGTGTTTTTCAATCTTTAAACTTTCTTTCTGTAAATAACAGAAGGGTTCAGGACACCCTGTCAATTTATCAATAAATTTAAACACCATGTTACAGTGTTATGGTATCTCTTAACACTACTGGCCTAAATGTGAATTCAGGGAGAAAAAAAAATGTAATTGCCTCAAAATTAAGATGTTCTGCTTTTATTTTTCTAAACTAACCAGCACAGAAGCGCTGGTCTGTCACAGGATGGAGCTGTGGTGAATTGGTCAGTTATCTCACTCCTGTTTACTGTGCTGGAGAAAACAGCCGCAAATTATCTCATTCTGAGGTGCTTTAGCTTCACTCCAAAAGGACAGCTCAGTTTTTAACTCCTGATTTTCTGTTAACACAAATGTAGCCCATGCCTAATGGACTGTGGTTCTTATGTATGATGTCATGGCAGTTGCCTGGCTTTTGTTTGAAGTTTGAGCAGCATATTCATGTATTATGCAATTTATCCAGTTATGTTATCCGGTAGCAATCTAAGTGATTAATTTATAGAAATATGAAAGGATTGTTACAAGTAATACATGCCAAAGTACAGGGTCCCTTTAGGCAGAAATATTATTTACTTGAATTTTCTTCACATAATTCGACAAGTTAATGCTAGTGTCAAAACAGTAACTGTGATATTGCACTTGTTTTAGTTTTATTTTCATAGCTTTGTCTGTAATCGTTGAAACATATACTGATAGAAAGATCATCCATTTTCTGAAGGAGACTAAAAGCAATATGAACCATAAATGACATTATGTAAAATTGAGATGAAACTTTTATGCCAGATTCACAGTGGGATATCATATTTTTATTTATTTTTTTTTTTTAAACCATTTTCTGCCTCTGACTCTCAATACTATAAATACAAAAGGGACTACTGTTCCAGCTGATCCTGGCTAAATGTTTGCAGGTTTAGATTCCATCATGCTGTAAACAAAAAACTGATGCACATACAATTTACAGTAAACAGACTACATTCTTAAGGGAGCAATTTTCCCTAATTTTCCCACAGACTGAATTAAATGAAGGATCAGTAGATTTCACTCACCTGTTTGGCCACCTCTCGCAGGCATGCAACACCCTGCTGAAAGTTTGGGAATACAATGGAGCCATATTTCTGATATTCAGGAACCGGACGGATCTTCAGAGTAACCTCAGTAACAACACCCAGAGTGCCTAAGACAACAAACCACACACAAATACATAGTTAACAGTGTATTTAACACTTAGACACTCATAAAAACATGATTTGACCAGTTTTGTATAAAACTGTTTATGTTAAACACATCCTATACAGAAAACACAGTTCTGTCCATTTGAATATAAAGTAAATTAACACAAAAACTAATAAATAAACAAAACAGCAAGTGTTGCCATTGCAAACAATGTTTCATTGTCTCCTATTTGTTAAACACAAGGAAGTGTTTAAACTATGTCACTGAGATCATAAGACTGTTTAAGGTTTACTCCTTCCTTTGGTTGACATTTTGTGGGGTGGGAGTGATTCCCACTGTGGGAAAATACTTCATGTCCAGTGGGGGCCTGTGTGCTCATTTTCACTTCAGTGATCTGGTTTCATCCAGCAAAGAGGGAGCTATGTGAGATTTACTGGCTTAGGCTTTTCTGAAATAAAGCAGGTCTGTATCAAAGGAAGTGTTGTGCCAGTCCTGGAGCCACAGAGGTTTTGAAACTATGAATCCCAGCATGCTCCACGACCCCTGAGAGCACAACTGTGACTGCTGCTTTGAGTCTCATGTTCCCAGTTCATTTAGCCAGAGATGACCAGCTCTCTGACCTTAGGAGGCATGTCTACAGAGACCAGTGGTGATAAATAACAACACTGGACTGCTGGATCAAAGATGGACCAATCTGAGTTTAGACTCTTTATACGACTAAGAACATTTGAACACAAAATCTTTATCAATAAGTAACATAACATTAATAAGAAACGTAATGATGGAAAAACTAGACAGACGTTACACTTACTCTGATACAAACCTTAATTCACAGTTCTTCACAAAGATTACAGATACAACGTGTCCCTTTCAACATGTGTCCCTGATAAATGCCCTGATGTGTCAGATTTTTAGAGCTAGAAGCTCATCTGTCCAAGCCAGCACCAGCAGCGCCAGTGTTTTGCTTCAAAATGAAAAATAGACCAATGTACACTGTGTGAAAATACAGCATCTGTGCAGAACAGGGTAAGAAAACGATGACAGGCCTCTGTGCCAACTCTTCTCTGGCCCACAGTCAAAGTGAGCAAAATACTACCAACAAATGGGTCTAACAATGCAGTAAACATGTCAATAAGGCTGTTTATTACCACATACATACAGTACACACACTCCCTAATAGCCTCCTCTACAAACACTCAGTCACTGGTCTGACATTTATAACGCTTTCATCTTAACCAGTTGACAGTAAATACTCATAAGCTCCATCATAAAATCACACCATAATATTGTCATCATTGCATTGTTTGTGTGAAAAGAAACTTAAACGGACATTCGCCTTAGCATTTATACAACCCTAAAATTACTAAACCCATTTAAAAAATCCAGATGTCTTCTTAATGGGATAATTATAAATGTTTATGAAAGACTATTAATTTTAGAAATAAAAAAATAAATAAATAAATAAATATATATCTATATATATCTTTTTTTAATATATATATATATTAGCTGTAAACACCA
This sequence comes from Hoplias malabaricus, assembly GCF_029633855.1. NCBI lineage: Eukaryota > Metazoa > Chordata > Actinopteri > Characiformes > Erythrinidae > Hoplias > Hoplias malabaricus. The sequence goes on along the minus strand of NC_089811.1, from coordinate 32,869,098 downwards.
ACACGTTCAGTTTTCTTCCTAATTTACGTTCATCTTGTTATACAACTTCCTGCTAAACAGAGTTAAGCAAAACAAAAGAGAATATGATCAAACTGTACAGATGTATAAATAGCTATTCAAAATACAAGTAAGCCTGATTTTTATATTTTTTAATTATTGTATTGTGGGAAAATATTTATAAATACAGTACTAACCAAAAGTCTTTGAAAACCATTTTTTATTCTTTTTTCACATTTATTACGGTCTACCAACAGCAGAGTTGTTTTATTACAATAAAGAATTAAAAGGTAAATAAGTTATTTCTCAAGGAATAACTGGAAACAAGAATACAGACACTTTAACTTTAAAAATATAAGTGCGTAATGCATTAATTCATATTTGTAGGTATTTATTATTGTTTTTTATGGCAGATGCTATTATTTTTGTCAGTGTTTCTGAACAAATGCATTTTTTACTATCCAGATTAATAGCTTTATAAATATTATTTTCTTAGGTACACATATCTTAAAAGGATGTGTATAAATAAATTCCGGATGACTTTTTCTAGCTGAGTAATTCCCATTTGTAGTATGTTAAATTGGCCTTGTTAGATCATAGCATACTGCACTCTAGTGGTGCAACATGGAAATTTGAGTATGCATATTGCTTGGCCCCAGTTTTCTCAACATTTCTAACTATTTATATTTCACCACCAGCCCAGAATTAAAAAATAATGTAGTTTCCATACAATAAACCAGTTCTTACATGTTAACTACAAATAATTCATGCAGCCACAAAAATGTGGTTTGGCAATGCTTAATCAAAGATGTGGACATTCTTAAAATCACGACCTATTTACATTAACTAAATTGAATGTTTGCCTTTTTATTAAATGTGATATTAGCATTTGTCAGAGTAAATATCAGAGTGAATTCTTTATTGCTAGATAAGTATATTCCTTGGGTACTTATTCTGCACAGCAGTGAGTGGGGGATGGAGTGTTACTTTTATACCTTCCAGAGTATATTATATAGCTGCACTAGAAATATCATCAGAAGGCTGTACAAAGCAAATAATTAACTGGTTCCGTTTGTCCAGGGGCTACTTTTTCTTTGTTACATTAATATATGTTAACCTTTTGATTTGAAGGGGGGAGTGAAGCAGTGAGGTGGAGTACAGATTGTGGTTACCCGATTTGTGTAACCTGCCCGATTTGGACTGCGCATGCAGACCTTCACGCATGTATCTTATAGCAGCAGACAGACTGTTTTTCAAAGCAGAGAGGAGCTTTTTCTCCAAGAGTGTGTAACTTTAAACACACACAAACAAGAGTTAGTCTTTCCTCACTGTCCTTCACAGTTTAAACAACTAGAGCACCTGCAAAGTGTCTTTATCTACAGCTGAATAGATCCATTTAGAGATAAGGTATAACCTTGATGAATAACCTTGTGGGACACACGTGCCGTTCAACCAAAAAAGGCTGTGTCTATTTATAATTATCCTCATGGAAGAAATGAATAAAATATCAGAGCTATCAGCAAAATGTAGACAAGTATGATTTTAAAACTAGAAAACTAGGCATTCGCGTATGCTTCACAATAGCAGTGTCAGAGCCAAATCCGCAATTACACAATTATCTTTCTCTGGTCTGCCCTCTGGTGGAAGTATGTGAACAATTAGGGCCAAAACACACTTTACACAGGGACACAACCACAAAGGGCAAAGCCTGGTAAGCGATCTGCACGTGAACGGCCCTGCTGTACAAACATGTTTACATTATTGAGGCTGTTAAAACATGTAATACTCAGGGGGCAAAAAAGGACAGATCATAAAGTTAAACAGGACAGGGTTAAACATGTCTACAATAGACGAGTGGGGATTACCTGTTGCACAGGCGTAAAAGAAAATACTCAGTAGAAGTCTGAATGTGGAATGACTGTGGAATCTGAATGAGTGACTCCTGAATCCAGAGAGCTGGCCCACCATGACAGTTGACTATATTGAACACAACTACACATGAAACCTAGTCTGCATAGCTTGAAGCATCTGCGTTTGCATCCTTGCGTGAAGTATGTTCTCTAACCTTGTGCTAAACATGTTGACAGTGTGACCTGGCAATTTCTGAGAAAGTTTGCCTTTCCCACTACTCCCATGCCAATACAGATAGCCCAACAGACAATTGGACTCTGGCTGAAGAGACTGCCTGGAGAATCCAAAGATCAGCTGAAAACAAATATAACACGTCTGGCAGCAGCAATGAGGAGTACCAAGCTGCCGCTGGGCTCAGTTCGCCCCCTACTGGTTGCATGCCTTATAATTAATTAATTAATTTGTCTGGAACCGCTTATCCAGTTAATACCGTGTTTCCCCGAAAGTAAGACAGTGTCTTACATTCTTTTTACCCCCGAAAGTCCCACTATGTCTTACTTTCGGGGTATGTCTTATATTGGTAAAAAATGTCGATTTTTGTTTTAACCATAAAATTAACATTTATTAACAACCTGAACAGTATGGTATTCACCATAAAACAGTTTTATAAAAGCAAGTGCCAAGAATGTCTTGTTACAACCGTATCATGACGGTATTTCCATGTATAACATGTAAAACAATGAGAAACGGTAAGAACGAACAGTTTGAATATGTTATACTGGAAGATAAAACAGATTTATTCCATGACAACCATGGCCATGCCAATCAGAGCGGCCACCAGAGGCTGCACATGAGGGCACTGAGGCTGCGTGTTGGACCACGGACAACATTACTGCTGCTCCCGCGGCCTCCACATCCCTCCGCTCATTCCGCTCCAGATCCGTCCGCATCCCGCTCTAACCGTCCGCATCCCGCAGTTAATGCAGCAAAAGGTACCGGTACTATGGCTTATATTTTTCCAACATACAGTTTACTATGTCTTACTTTCGGGGTACGTCTTACATTAGCCGACCCCCCCTGAAACCCACACTGCGTCTTACTATCGGGGGTGTCTTACTATCGGGGAAACACGGTAGTTAATTAAAAACCTTGGGCGAGGAGGAAGGGGGGGTTGACTAATACAAGAAAACAAAAACACCGTTTAACACTTACAACATATGTTTGCAGTAGGAAAATGTTAAATCACTTCACACATAACAGTTAGTAAAGTAGTGTATTGTGTAGAAATGTTTTCCCCTCAATCATCTGCTCAACTACAGTTACAAAAATTTTGAAACTGGGGCATTTGCAACATCATATAAAGTTTTGTTAGTCTATACAAAATAATCTCTGAGTTAATTATAAATATTATAGTTCATAGTCAGTTGCACTGCCCACTTAGATCTGGTCAAAAAGGTTTTGTTTTAGTCTAGGGCACCATCAATGCTGCAGCAGCAGAGATAATACATTCCAGTGAACGGTACAGATCCACAGATGTACACCAGTCATTTATAGTCCCACAGCCAATATAATGTGTACGAATGCAGAGCAACACAAATCACTCCATTTCTGAACAGACTGCCTGCACATATTCTCCATGAATCCGTGTGTGTGTGTGTGTGGTGTGCACGCACATGCACACCAGCAGATGTTGAATGCTGTAATGCCAACACTGGCTGTATTTGTTAATAAGGGTTGCCATATGGTTGCGGTATCCTCAGCGGGCATTTACAAGGACGGGACACAGAAAAAAAAGGAAAAAAAGGGGAAAAAAAACAATTTAGAGAGAGAGAGATCAGTTCCACCTCTTTCTCTTTCTTTCACCTTCATAAACACACAGTCCAAATGTTCATACCTTCAGAGCCCATTACGAAGTGATGTATATCAGGTCCTGTCGACATTCGTGGACCCTGACAGCTCTTTTCAATCATTCCTCTAGGGGTCACCATCTTTATATGCACCACCTAAAGATATAACAGAATAGTTACAACTGAGGACAGTTAAAGGCAAGAGATATTCTAAGTGATATCCCTAATACACTGATACTGATAACCTGACTAACTGAATCATTTCCTAATTATAACCAAGTTGTGTTTCAAAATTAAAGATATGCACCCAAGGCAAGAATAATAATGCGTTTACCAAAAGAGGATGATGTATCAGCAAGTTTGACATGTTTTAAATGTTTCATGCTGTATCGTATTAGCAAATTAGGACATGGAAATTGGAGTATTCAGACATTATCTATGAAAAACTGAGATAAATTACTCTGTGCTTTATAACAGATGCTTTTAGTGCATGTGAACACAAGTGTGTGTCCTGTTCTTTAATCAAAATGTGTGAAAGTCAATTTTAATTAAATGAAAAAATAACAAACACATCATATGTTGTTAGCAGTGTATTTCTCACAGCAGGAGAGTATATTACAAGAGCAGTCCTTAAATAAAGAGAATTCAATAAAATAAAAGGAGCTCATTTTGAGCTTTTTAGATATAAATAAATAATAAGTAAATAAGCAAGCAAGAAGTGTTCAATGTTTTAAAATGCTTTGTCTGTGATTAAAGGGGTTGTTTGTGTACCAGGTCTTCGATGTTGCCATAAATGTTCTTTTTCATTCCTGATGCTCTTGTGGCCACCCATCCTCCAAGTGAACTGAACTCCATTGAGTCAGGCTCATGGCCAGTGCAGTATCCACTTTCATTCAGCTGAGGGGGAAAAAAAGAAAGACCCACAAACACAAACACGCACACACGTCACAAAGATACCCACAGCCACGTTTTTATTATCAAATCCCCCAGAAACAACTCCTTAATGGCATGCCATCTGTGCACCAACACCTCCACATTCGCACACATAGACACGTGGGTGTGATGGGCTTGTTAACATGCTCCACACAGTCACCCACACAAGCATCCACAAACACACACAAAAAAAGGCACATCTACATTATAACAATGACTACTCTGCCATTTTTCTGTATTAGTTTGATAGTGCCATCTGCTTTGTTTTTTTTAGGATAAGAAATCCTTGCCAATTAATGAGCTTCAATCCACATGTTGAAGCTAAATCTCATAAAAGCATTCTCACAGTCTTAGTAGGAGCATGGGCAAGAGATCCTTACCTGTCTCTCCAGGTCCTGGCCAATGATGCCTGCCTCTACATGGGCCGTTAGGTTCTTCTCGTCAATCCATAGTATTCGGTTCTACAAAAAAGATAAACATCTACACTAAAAATGATTAAACTTAAAAATGAAAAGAAGCTTGAGTGAAACAGTTTAGCACAAAGAACGGCTAAAAGGTTTTGATTAAAACACAAGTAAGGGTGGGATGTATTAGGCAGCAAGTGAAGTGTCAATTCTTTAAGTTGATGCAACATCTCTTTGAAAAAGGGCCATATTGTGATGGTCGTTTTATTGTGATCAGAGCATCTAAGTCTTGTGTTCCAGGATGCTAACAAATTCATCCAAAGATAGATAGCTAATGAACCGGCGACATGGTGAAGGATGGCCAAGGTACACTGTACCATTTACTCCCTAAAGACACATCTGCTCTCCCAGCATTCCACCTGCATTCAGTCTCATCAACATACAAGTCCTAAATTAAGCCTAAAATGCTACACAACAACCAACTTACAACAAAGAATAGCGAAGCTACAGTTCATTTTGTCAGGTTTGTACTTAACCTCATCGAAGCTCTGGATAACTCGTTTATACTCTGTGGCTTTAGTGGCACCATGTACGCACAAGTTAGCGAGGGGAGCTGTAATGGGGACACAGTACAGCATGTGGTTTTTATATCCAGGCGTCTGATGCAGATTTTCTGACAGACAAAATTCTTTGCACTTTTTCATAAAAAGCTGGGTCCAATACAATTTTAGCTAATTTAAACAATAACAATAAACTCTGGTTATCATAAAATAGAGGATATTATGATACAGTATAACGGTCTGGGCCAGAATGTCAAATTTAACTTCTCCCATTTAATCCTTCAAGTCCCTGTCTGATTTTGAAGCATAGAAAACTCACAGCATGGGATTTAGCTCTCAGCAATCATTCACCTGACTGTGCATTTCAGGCACCCGCTGCCTTTCATCCCACGTTATGACTCTAAACAGAAGTGAGTGAGCGAGCTAGAGAGAGAGAGATCGATAATGTAAGAGTGGGTGAGAGAAAGAGAGAGCGCACCATCTGAGAGGTATCCAGAGAGACGACAGAACGAGTCTCCTCCGGTGGGCACTCTAGAGCGCTGGACACACTTGTTCCACCTGACACAAAAATAGATACGGTTTATTCACGATTTGCACTTCAGATGTTAACAGGGAAAAAATAAGAAGAAAGGTTTTAAATAACTTTGTTCTCACCACCAAAGGGTATCAAACAGACGTTGTGCTTGCTGGCAAGCTCCACGATTTTGACCACATCATTGTGACAACCTGAAAGGGATAGTTTGATATTAACATATTAGGCTGACACCTGACCACATTGGAAAATTATCTTCAAAATTAATTTAATGACATTTTACGTGATATATGTAAGTGCTTACACCAAAACTTGAGGCAAGCAGGATGACAAATTAAGAAAGATCTTTATACTGCCTCAATAATGTGTGGTGTTAATAATTAATATCCTTAGTCAATAGGAATATTTGTATCTGCCCACAGTGTGTGTATGTTTGTTAGGGATGGGAACATCCCATAAGTCTCCAACATTACTTCATAGTAATACAGCCTCAGCATTTTCTGATCTAGCCCAACCATGAATAAGGGGCGGGGCTGATCTTTAGGAGAGCTGAAACTCAAAGATCTTAAAGCCATATGCTATGAGAAGCTGCCACAGAACTGCTAACTCTGATTTTCAATTAGACAGCTTTGTTTCTCCACAGGGCGGCACGGTGGTGCAGCAGGTAGTTGCAGTCACACAGCTCCAGGGACCTGGAGGTTGTGGGTTCGATTCCCGCTCCGGGTGACTGTCTGTGAGGAGTTGGTGTGTTCTCCCTGTGTCCGCGTGGGTTTCCTCTGGGTGCTCCGGTTTCCTCCCACAGTCCAAAAACACACGTTGGTAGGTGGATTGGCAACTCAAAAGTGTCCGTAGGTGTGAGTGTGTGTGTTGCCCTGTGAAGGACTGGCGCCCCCTCCAGGGTGTATTCCCGCCTTGCGCCCAATGATTCCAGGTAGGCTCTGGACCCACCGCGACCCTGAACTGGATGATAGCTTATGAATGCTGCCCAACTCAAATCGACTTGCTCTAATTAGATGGAGGTGTATGTTAAGAGAACACAAGTCTTACTACAATGCAACATTTTACAATTTCTTGGAATTAAATCATGTGCCATCATCTCTCTGGACAAGATGACCAAGAAATACAAGAAAGAAAAAGAAAGAAAAATATTAGGAAACATGAAAAAGAGGAGAAATGATAAAAAGGAACAAAAGAATGAGGAAAAGGAACAAGACAGAATAAAAAAATGTAAAAATGATAATAGAAGAGAGAGTATGAAAAAAAACAGGAAGGAAAGAGCAGAAATAACAGAAGAATAGAAAGAAGAAAAGGGTGTTGTCACTGATGTTCAGGAGTTTAGAGCTTCAAATTACTTTTTTTTCATATTCCACAACAAAATGAAGCTTAAAATCAGTGTTTTGGGAAGACGTTAAAAGACTGGTTGCAGTATCATGAGGAACTTTGTTTGGAAAAGTTAGAAGACCGACCTAGGGCTTGTCATTTACTGTGTGTGGCCAGTGTGATAAAGTGATTTTCTGCCCATTTGGGACACTGTTAATCAAGTTGAAGTCAGGAGCCAGAGCTAATTTACATGAGAAAATAGATCTGGCTGCACAAATTTGAGAGCAGTAACTCAAGTGACCAGAGTATTACTGAACTTTCCCCTGACACACCTCAATAAAAGTGTTTCATGAATATTAATGAGCAGCATACCTGCTGACTCAGCCAGCTGGAGATTAACCCTTTAGTTGTCTCCGCACTGTGACCATGATGAACAAATACACACTGCTTCACCACACATACACAGATTAAAATAATAAAAAATATATATATTTTTAAACACAGTTATTTTGTTTGGAGAATGCTGATATGAGACCACTTTAGGAGCACTTCAAACACACTGGTACACAGAGCTGGTAAATAAATTGCCAGATGAATCCACCATAAGCCCATGTTTACAGCACTCAGAACACACATACACTAGGCAAACCACAATAAGCTGAAGTAATAAGCTGAATGAGCCAATAGGAGAATTCAGACAGGAAAACATCAGACATTTATATGTTTTCATTAAAGGTGATATGAGGACAATCAATTATTATTTTGCTCTTCTGAATTTGGGCAAAAGCAGAGGATCTGAAGCAGTAGGATCCAAGGCCCTGAGACAAGATTTGCCTGGGGAAATGTGTTAGCATTGCAGTTGCATTTTACTGAGACAAAAAAGTCAGATCTTGCTAGGTCAAATCTGAACTACTATGACACAAGACAGAAAGGTTTGAAAGCAGAAACAAATTTCAGTTTGCAAGTGAACACTTAAAAACGTTTCAGTCAATACATGTCCATTTCAGCAAGTTTGAAAAAGGTGCGTTTTCTTCTAAATAAATCAGGCTTTATCTAAGAATTCAGCTTGGTCTATGAGTGAATGTTACACTAGTTAGAAAAATCTTTTAGTAGCATTTAAAAAGTAAATTTTATGCCTATTGCAACATTCATATACACGATCAGGATTTATTTAAAAACCACAAGCACTAAAAAAATAATAATAAAAGTTAATATAAAACAAGACAAAACAAACAATTTACTTTATTTTGGCCAAACATTTAACACCCTCACATCCAGAGTTTCTTCTGAAACGAAGAATTAGTTTATGTTAAATTTCATTATTTGTTCATAGTCACATATAACTACACCTCTGCATTAAGAGTCCTCATTGTATGCACTCATGTGTGCAAACACACACCAGAAATAGTCAAGTCGCCTTGTACATCCACCATCCCGCCTTGTACAACCAGTATCCTACCTCCAAATCAGGTTATTGTCTTCAGTCAGTGTCCCATTGTCTCATGTATGTCTATCAGTGAGCTGCTGGTATTGTATGTCCTGCACTTGTCTTCTGTTTGTTCACTTTCACATATTTATATACTTAGCTTAGTTGAATTTAGTCTATTTTTTGTTAAATGTTACTGCATCTTGGAGAGGACAGTAACGTAATTTCAATCCTTTGTATGTCTTGTACATATGCAGAATTGACAATAAAACTCTCTTGACTTGACTCAAAACTTACTTGGCCAAATCACCATGTCTGGCACTCTTCCAAGTCTCCCTTCTCTTAAGGCAAAGATTTCATGCAGACAGTGCCCTGTGCAGAGAGAAAGACACCATTACCTTGTTGCTACTGCATCATTGAAAACAGGATTTAAACTTTCCTCTTAAACAACCCACTGCACTGGTACTTTACAATACATTTCTCATTTACATATCAACTATATTATACCATGAGAACGGAACACCCTGTCCTCTGGGTCAGTTGACAGGGCCACACCCGCTGCCTTTAGCTCCTCCACAAATGAGTCGTTCAAATTAGGAGGAGGGACTGCACTCACATTCAGAGAGGGCTAGGAGAGAGGAAAGACAACTTTATACACTTTGTAGTATATTTTAAAGACCGCAACAAAGGAACAATAATACTATTCCCACTGCAAAACAAATCTAACGTAAATGTGATTTAAATGATTGTTTATAAAATACCTATTTCAGTGCATTAACACATTAATTGGGGTATGTGAAGAGCCTGTGAACCCACAACATGTGAAATAAAGCAACGCAGTCTGTTTTTAATGGGCTACTTAAGTCCATGGAAATTGCATAATATGAGTCATTCTGGTTTAGAACTTTTCTTTGTCCTCCTCTGAGTTTCTCCAATCACAGCACTGGACCCATGTAAATATGAGACCACAAAAGAAAAAGCTATATGCAGAAGGGGAGAGGGGAAAAAAGTGGACTGATTAAATATGGCAAAAATGAGAACGGAGAGCAAAGAAAATCAAACAAAAATGGCCAAAACTTTAAATAAATACATTTTTCTGCTCCTCACTAGTGGGCTCACATGCAGCCTGTGGCTCATTCTCATTTAAAGGGACAGGCACTGAAACAGGTCGTTCCGAGCACAGACATTTGGACAGAATGAGAACGGGACTGCGTTGCTTGATCCTTGTTGTCGTGATTGATATTTTGACTCCAGGGAAATGTGCTACTTTGAAGAAAAGGGGTACAAAATATCCCGTTTAAATCTAGGCAATCCTTACAGAATGTGAGAGAGTTCAAAATATGTGACTTAGAAGGAAGCACTTTAAATCCAGCACACAACACACACACACCCATGCTTACATACACACAGACTGAAATGCACATTAGTCAAAGAGTCAGTTAGAGTAGTACTTACAGTAGCTGGGGTTTTATGCTGTAGACTGGCTCCAAATGTGCCTTCAAACCAGTCCTTCAGACTGGGCAGAATCAGCCCGCTTAAACGATATCTGCAATCCCAACGTTTATGTCAGTGACAAACCTAAATGTTTTATTTATTGGCATCCTTTCTGAATTACTTAAAAATATCAAGTATTAATGAAAACAAAGGTGCTTTTACACATTTACAAATATTCAATATTAGTAGCCAAACAATTATATTTGTTAACAATGTTAATATAATTGGTGACAATTACTGAAAGTTAAATAATTCCTTTAAAATAAATATTTCTTTTTGCAACTAGATCTAAGTTAATTATTAAAAGTTTGCTAGGGACATCGTAACCTTCTCCTTTAAAGCTTAGATTTGTAGATACTCATTTTTTCTTTGTTTGTAAGCTTGTGCTTTTTGGAAATCAACACTATGTTTATGTTTAATTCACTGAGCGCAGTGTAGACAGCAGACACAAGATGGCATCAGAACACTACTTTGCACAAAGGAAAAAGCTGCAACGAGTGAATAAATGTGTGATTATTAGGGCACTACGTTTTATGAAAAAACTGACCAGACATTGTTCTGTGTAAAGGCATTGTGTGCTGACCTATAAAAATACCAGATCGTTGTAATTAAATGTATATACATCCAGCTATTTTATATAACTTAAATATTATCACTTTTCACTTAATTCTGAAATGTTCCTGTATTTAGAAAACTGAAATCTCATATCTTTCAGAAAAATAACACCCAATGAGAAGGTGCTAAACTTTCCATCCATTTCTATAATAGGAGGCATATTTTTAGTGAATATTGTTTCTACACTTTTCTGAGTATATGCCATTTTCCTTGGTTTGATACAGATGTAGAATGTAGATTAAGCTGAGCATTCTTTTAAAGAATATCTATTTAGTGTCTAGTGTACTCACCTTTTGCCTGTAAATTCCGCCTGGCCTTTCTTGTTAAAGAGAAACCGGGAATCACTGTAACCCCATCCATTCCATTTCATTATTTCATGTCTAAAGAAAAAAGAAAGAAAAATAAAGAAAATGTAAAAATGTAGAGTGAAAGCGAGAGATAGGGAAGAGCTGATAGTCAGATATTTTTCTGACTATATCACTACAACTGTAATATTTCTCATCCTGCATGCTTAAACAAAGCTTAAACTTGCTGAAAAGGTTACAGAGGATAGAACCACTGTAGAGTCAGATTGTGGTAATGTGAACAGAGCTCTATGGCATGACCAGATGTCTGTTGGATTTTGAACGATATTTTAATTTAATTATCATTTAGAGTATGTAACAGTCCTACAGAAATGACAGGGTAATATAGAGCAGAAGTATGAAAAAGTACATGAGTTTAAATATAACACTGATCTCAGTCTGACAGTTCTTCATTACTAATTTTAGCCCCGTGCAGGAGCATTTGCAGCTATTTCATAAGAGTGTATCCTTAATTTAAACAAGAGGCTTCTTCTAAAAGGTGCGACTACAACCCTGCAGTAAGAAAAATACACTCAGACAAAAAACATTAAATACAGATGGTTTATTGAGGAATATGACCACACTAGTTGTTTGTTATCATTCAGTTATTGATATTGGTATGCAAAACTGTCTTTGTTAACGTGTCAAGAACAGAGGTTTCCTACCCTACTTCCTCTTGACTTCCTCAAGAGAATATACATTCTTGAAGTGATCATGTGCTCTGACCCACGAACAAACTGTGATATAAAATACCCCAGTCATTTGTTTTTTACAGTCTTCCTAAGTCATTTTGAATTTGTTCTGTGTCTTATACAGATAGCAAACACTTCAAGGTTGTCACACTACTTCGCTGGATTCTCTCCAAAATAACAAGTTTGGAGAAATAAATGTACTGATTAAGGTTAATACTAGAACAGAGAACAAATAGCACACAGCAAAAATGTAATAAAAGCCAGCTTTTCTGATCCTCATGTCTGCACTTGAAACTAAACAGAGGCTTGTACTCACGAAACAAGCCTGAAAAGCCAGGTGTAAACACCCCCAAGACGCACTGTGATCTGATTACAATTGGATCACTCATAGCATGTTCGTAGGTGGTCAGAGAGGGAGATCCACAGGTAACTCTAGTGTAAACAGAATGAAGTTTTCTGTGTTCAGTTTGAGTAATGCAAGGGAAAGTGCACCAGTTGAGAGGTGGGTGTTGTTTTTTCTGGAGATTGGTTTCCAGATTTTTCATAGATACACTTGAATATTTGTCTTATTTTGTCTTATGCAATGGAATGAGAGGAATTAATGGCAACTGTTTTAAAGTATGGCGTCACAAGTAGAAGGTGCAAAAAACACCAGGTGAAAAATATAAACCTGTTTTAATGTTTTACGTATGCAAATATCCCTCTCGCAAGCACAAATGGGAAACTCGCAAGCATAGAGACAGGATTTGTATTGCACACTGATCATAATCTCAATCCCAATCTGAAAACATTTTCATTCTCAAATGTTAATGTAAAGTTTCCTTCGTTCACCAAGCTGGGTTCCCTCCATCTCTTTCTGTGCTCATGAGGATTTTCCACACTTGTGTTTTTTAAATGGGAGGGATTCAGAGTTTAACGGCAGAGTCAGGTCCGTTTTTCTCAGGAAATTATATTGGCTGATGTCTCCTGGTTCCTTGACTGCCCGCCAAATAGACTGTATATGGCCCACCTACTGGGAGAAGCCTTGATGGAACTGCTGTTCAGAAACGCTACAGGATGGCCTTAGACCCATACTATGAAAATTATTCTGGTCATTGAGATGTCTCCATTTTTGATGATGATGATTCCATTTTCCTCCCATTTCAAAAACAAAAAAATCACAAAGGTATACATCCTCTTAGTTTGTTTTTTTTTTTCCCCAGGGAAGGCTTCTCCCTGTGGGCGGGGCACAGTCTATGAGGGGGCAGTCACAGAACCAGGAGACATGAACCAATAGCATTCACTATTGGAACAGACACTGACCCCTCCCCCAAATGTCAAACCCCACTCATTTCAAAACAGGAATGAGAAAAATTTGCTTAAAAATGCCAGAGGAAAAAAGAGCTTGGCGCATGAGGGAAATTTAAAAATCGAGAGGGTGAAAAGCATTCAAGATTGAAAAAAATATTTTGTAATTGGGAGATTATGATCAGTGCAAGCTCAGTTTTTCATTATATTCATAAAGAATATAGCTTTAATCTGAACAAAGTATTTCTCCTTGTCTGAAAATGTGAGCTAATATCAAATGTCTCTCTCCACCCAAAGTAGTGCACAATGTAGGTTCATAGAATAATATGTTTTGCACCCAAAATAGCGCACTGTATGTATAATATGGATCTTATACTGTATGTATAGTGTAGTATGGATAATAAAATGTTTTCTATTCGGCTACAAGCTTCACTTTCTTGCCTGTAGAGCACTTGATGTAGCAGTAGTCTTAGTTTTATAATCTGCAATGTGCACTATGTAAGGAGTAGGGAGCTACTTGAAATGGACCCTGAGCTTCTCTGTACTGACACAGATGGGCTGTTTCTATACATGCCATGGATTAATGGGCCAGGGATCCACATGTACATTTATTCATTTTAATATATAAAGGAGAACTGAAGTTTTTGAAGGAGTAAAAACAAAAATAAAACTTCCCAATTTTTGATTGAGTTGTGGATTAGTGGACATTGACTCCCCATAAGTTTAAGGACTGTAAGATGTTCATTCATTCATTCATTATCAGTAAGTGCTTATCCAATTCAGGGTCGCGGTGGGTCCAGAGCCTACCTGGAATCATTGGGCGCAAGGCAGGAATACACCCTGGAGGGGGCGCCAGTCCTTCACAGGGCAACACAGACACACACACACACACATTCACTCACACACTCACACTTACAGACACTTTGGAGTCGCCAATCCACCTGCAACGTGTGTTTTTGGACTGTGGGAGGAAACCGGAGCACCCGGAGGAAACCCACACGGACATGGGGAGAACACACCAACTCCTCACAGACAGTCACCTGGAGATTTAATATTCAGGTTTTTTTTTTTTGGCTTGCCTATACTAGGCCATTAGCATATACTGAGACATATCCAGGGAACAGCCTTTTCCTCCACCACTGCAGAGGATTCACTGCCTGTTTAAATGTTTATTCCAGAGGTTTGAGACTCTAAAATATACTGCTATTAGCAAGTGAGAAACCATGTTTACAGCCAGTTATAATAATATGCAAATTATTTATGCTGGAAAATAAACTTGAATCTCAGTGATACACAGATGCATTTTAATCACTGTAAGCAGAATGTGGGCAGATTATATCCAGATATTATATAGATAGAAAACGCATATTAATGCTAGATGTAAACAGGCCCACAGTGAAATAATGCAAGGTGTGTATGCTTGTGTAGGTTAAATCACAGTGTTCAATCTATATGGACATGAATCAGAAAGCAGAATAAATAACCTACATAACTCATGGTTTTATCTGAGCTCCTGTGCCATAACTCATATGCAGCATGTGAGGTGGCAGGCATATGAATCTGTGATGAACGTAGGCTGTTCTGGATCAAGGAAAATTATAGAGGAGAGGTGATGCCTCCTTTAACCCTGTCTGCAATCAGGCAGCATGAGAAATTTTAAAAAGCCTTAAAAAATAAATATGAGAGCGCTGACTATGGTCCCTTCAAGGGGATGTCATTTCCTGTTCATGCACTAATCATGTACATTCTCAGGCAATGAGAGTGCAGTTGAGCTCAGGAAACTCATGAGATTTGAGCAGATACTTGCAGAAAAGTTCAGTTACTACGGGATTAGCATGAGCCAATTAGAGAGTTCTCTTTTTTGTATGTTCTCTAGTTTCCTTGCATGCATACGGTTTCCCTCAAAAACATGGGTTCTAGCTGTGGGACCTGAGTGCTCTTCTCAGCGAGTGATACACAGCCATCTGTGGTTAGGAGTCACACTCGCACTAGGTGGGATGCTGTCACTCCTTGTGAAAACATGCAAATATCTGTGCTGTCCTCCAAATATGATAGAAGTGAAATGTAATATGAAACCATAATTTTTCACTTCTCATGACCTCATAGTTTTTAGCTGTACGTAGACATTATTTTATTAAATGTCTAAAAACATATCTATGTGTTTTTGGACTGTGTTAGGAAACCCACGCGGACACGGGGAGAACACACCAAACTTCTCACAGACAGTCACCCAGAACAGGACCCTCCAGGTCCCTGGAGCTGTGTGACTGCGACACTACTGGCTGCACCAATGTGCCGCCCAGATTTCAACAAACTTTGGAACATTTGATTGAGGAAAGCAGTGTGCTAGCAAGCCAATTTACATAATATTTTAGTAAAATAAATATTAGCCTAGATTTATCCCATACAAACTGTAATTTGGCTAATCTAAATATCACATCTATAATGTTCTAACTGGTTTTCTGTAATCCAGAAATCTCTTTACCTTTCAAATATTTACCAAATGAAAAATACAATATTTTGGCACCTAGTCCTGAATTCATTCCGCATACTAAAAAACTACATATCTCAAAAAGATACTGCTTGATTTCTTCTAATGTTCATTTTTCCATATGAGTTTAACTTTTACTAGATTTATGAAAAACCTACCTCAACTTTTTCAGGTCTCAGCTGGTACTTTTAGTTTGAATAATACATCAACCAAGCACATCAAGAATCACAATACATTGTAAGCTAACGTAGGCTAACATTCATTCTTTCATTCATTTTTCGTAAACACTTCATCCAACTCAGACTCCTGTGCAAAGCAGGAACACAAACTGTCAGACACCCACATCTAAGCCCCCTCCAAGATGTGTTCCTGCCTTGGGCCCAGTGATGCCTTGTAGGCTCCGGACCCACCGCGATCCTGAACTGGATAAGCGGTTACAGACAATGAATGAATGAATGAATGAATGAATATACTCAGTGGCATGTTATAAATATATATGAACCAAAGGCTAATTTCTCTAAACAACAATATGTTTGTTAATGCCCTTACCACTCACTGACTGTAACCTGACCTCATTAGCCCCTGCAGTAACTGAGATGCAATGCTTATACTGTCAACAGAAAGACTGGCAACGATACTGAGAATGTTATGTACATAGAGCTGAACGATATAGCCAAAATTTAAATCACAATATATTTCTTAATTTCGGTCAATGCGATGTAATTCCGATATCAATATAAAACAATTTTTAAAAAGCCACAGATATTCTGCCAGGAAATGAAAGCAACATGACATCACCATCAAACAACCTCTTGGCTTTGTCAATATTAATATTTTTAACCTAACTTTAAAATTGACAGATGGCAGGACCCTGTAATTACCGTGAGTCGGTGAGAGATGCTGTAAAATATATTTATATCGAAAAGGTGTATACAAATATCATTGTTATTTAAACATTTTATATTGTGATATATATTGATATTGAATTACTGTCCAGCACTTTAAATACACAATAATTTTAATAACATGATGGTAATAAAGAACATGAAGGAAACTCAGAATCTACCCAAAATAAAGCGGCTTTACCAATAACATTCAGCATGTTAGATTTCACAACAGCAGGTCAGAGACCCACCCACTAAATACATTCAGGAAGCAGTCCAAAATGTTCTCAGTTGCTTACACCTTCCACTGCTGAAAATCAATGACAACATTGGCAGAGTAGCCTACTTTCTGTGGTTTTTTTTACCATTTCGTCTTGCTAAAGGATTCACAGACAATGTGACTTAACCAAGAATGAGGACTGTTTTAATAGTGTCTGACACTAGATGTCACTACAGAGTGATGCATAGAGAAGGAAACTTGTCTTTCCTGTTATGGAATCAGAAGTCAGGCCACCAGTGTCTTTAGCCAATCAGAGCAGAGGATTTCTACTGAAACGTTTACACTCAAAGTTTAAGTTAAAGATGGCTGTTATCAGGCCGATATGGATGTCTGTATAAGCTTATTAAGCCTGAATATGTTAAGCAACAATGTCACAGTGACTTTTGAGGAGAGCTTTTCCTAATAAGTGTGATTTTTTTTAATTTACAACCTACATATATTTAAAAAATAAAAGCCAGCTTACTGCAAAATATTTTCCCAGGTTTAAATCCCAAGTTTACATCCTTCCTTCATTAATTTTAAAATGGTGCCAATTGTAAGATAGAGCTCTCTGCGATAAAGGTAGTCTTTGCTTTTTTTATGAATGAATCAATGAAGGAATGAATGAATGGCCTTGTCTTAAAAGTTATATGCGGCTGTTCACTTTACGAAGCTTACTCTTATTAAGCCAATGTTCAAGATAAAGCCACATTTCAGTCATTCTGCGCACGTTTCCACAAGCCGTCCAGTTCAGAGTGATGAAGGAAGACATTGTTTTGAAAGAAGAGCCACATTCTGAAGCGGCTCCTACTTCAGCCCACATATATCAACAACTTCCATATACACAACCACACATTTAATAAATCAAAATGATTAAACTTTAGATTTAAAGCCATAACAGCTGTCTGAACTTATTTAGCACTGCTATGTAAACGCTTTCCAAGAGCTTACATTAAGACTGTTAAAGTGCCTTGTTGTAATGTGTCATTCGCGTGAGTCGGTTCTTTGAGTCACACTTTTAGGTGAAAACTGGGAGTCGATTCGCATTTACGAGTGATGTTGTTTGGTAAATAAAAACAAACTGAAAGATCTTGATGATGGTGATGATGGTCGTGAATTTCCCTGGATTTCATACTCCGAGCCTCACATTTCTCAACGACTATTTGTCTTTCCTGTGGTTTTGTTCTTGGGCGAGTTAATGTACTTCTTAAATGGGTTTACAAATGTTTCTCAATACTTTGTCTCGATCTTTAACTTTATTAGTTTATTATTGTAGGCATTTGCCTACATATTGCAGGCAAACAGTCCCTGACTATTAGTATATTCTCAGGATTAATTAGAACAAACATCTGACTCAAATGTTTTTATTTCAAACATAAGGTAAACCTGTATTTGTTCAGAATTTTTGCTCAGAATTTTATTAGAACGTACACTACAGTTACATTAAAAATGAACTTGATAATGTTCGCTTTTAGCCATTTAATAGAATGAGGAGCCGTTTGTGAACCGAATCTACTTATGTGACTCAGTGAAAGGAGCCGTTTGTGAACCGAATCTACTTATGTGACTCAGTGAAAGGAGCCGAAATGCCCATCACTGGTGACTATCATTCAAGCTACTACTGTCTGCCCGTTAGCATGCCATCATTTACCACACGCGAAAGGGCAGCTGTTGGGTCTTCTTCATTGCTGTTGACAGTGTGAACGTGTGGCAGCTCTACTTAGTTATTTTGCTTTAGCACTAATGGATGCTAATGTTAGCCACAGCTAGGACAGCTAAACTAGCAGTTAGGAGTGCTAAAGTGAACAATCTGCACAGCTCATCCCTATATCCCACCCTCCTCACTATCCCCAGATCTGATCTGATAACCGGCTGAAATCCTCTTCGTAAATTACCCTTCCGCCTTAAATGGTGCAGCAGCACGTGTATCCAAAAAGAAATCAACTTTTGAGGGGTGTTAGAAAGTAACGGCTGTAAAATTTAAGGTGGATCACATAATTAGTGTAAGAAGCCTAGTCCGTGCTCACCTTCTCCTCGGCACCGGGGCGGTTTTCTCGGGCCTGTCGTGGCTGGGTCCAGGCGTCTGAGCCCCGCAGTCCTGCGTTGTTAAGGTGCTGTGTTTGTGGAGGTGTCCACTGATAATTCTCAACCTTCTCTCCGCTGTTCTCCTGCCGTCACACAACAGACCGTCAGCCGCCATGCCGCTTCCGCGTTTGAGGGTCGAGGGTGGGAGGATGTGAGGTAGAGAGAGAAGCGAGAGGTGGGTAGAGAGACAGAAAGAGAGAGACTGGTCTAAACCAAACAAACCACAACGTGCCTACCCCCTGACCATTTCCCCTAAAACTTTTCATAACCCTAACGTCAAATCTTACCGTATTCTCAACCCTAAACTTTTACATAAACCTAATCTTTTTGCGCCCCCTGACTTCGACAGATAGGTACACATTTTTGCGTCCAACAAAGCTGATACTTCTTTCTGAACAAAGCACAGTGGCAAATCTATTTTACAATAGCTTTATTAAAAGTGACATGCTTTGTGTATTCGTTTGTCTACATGTTCCCCCTGTAATAACTCAATGGCCCCAACTTTGGGAACTGCTAAGTCAAATGTTAACCACCACTAGCCAAAACCTAATTTTATCCTCAAAACATCACTTACAGTAAACCCAAGCCTTACACTAACCCTAAAAACCACAAATCTACATTTTAGAGTCTAGCATGTGAACCCCACAATGAAAAGATGTTCACAGAATGTGATTGTGTAAACAAATCATGGTCCCCAAACCTGAGTGAAACCCTGGTACATACACAGCTTAGTTTCATGCTTTGTGAGGACATTAATGTGACATATTAATTTTGTGGATGAACCCTACTTTTATTACTATTTGTAGTTAACAATTATTATTCATTCATGTTGTGGGGACATTTAAGCACATAAACAAATTTTTTTTGCATACAACATAATCAAAATCTTGTAAACACCAGGGTATCTAGACACCCTTTTGAGTTTTGGTCAAATTACAAGTTTGTTTTCATTATCTGTGTGAAACCAAGTTAATACGTCCTCTAAATAGGACAGAATTTTTCTAGTTTCTATTTACTGCAGTGTTATCCATTCAAAAAACGCTACTATTAAAAGTGTTCATATTTTTACACAAGTTACATTTTTATTACGGGTTTTTATAATAGACCTTTGCATCTGTTTTGTGTATCATACTTTAATGTCAAATACAAACAACATATTATTATACATACACCCTTTAAAGACATGTAGGTCTTAAGGTTTCCTTCATGAAGGGCAAGTGTTCAGTTACACACACAATCTTTATAGGAACAACACTGCCAATAGAATGAGCGGGACATGCCAGGACACCATGCCCAAAGCTAAGCTATGAAGAATACATATTAAATTAATATTTTACAAACACACAAACATCATTAGGTGCCACTTTAAATAAGAGTACTTTAATAAAGGTTTATTGCATGTTTATTAATTAGGTTGTAAACACATTAAAAGTCATTAATGATCATTTATAACACATAGAAAGGACAACAGTGACTTTTTTTTTTGTCCAATACTGGAAGTGTCAGAGAACTTATTGAAATTTAAACGTAAATAAGCTCAGATCTGAGAATGATTTTAGTCATTTCATATTTTCAGATAAACCACATTATCATCAATGTCATTGATATTACATTCTATTAGCATTTAGTTAATTAAATTTGTTTAAATGGTTAAACTTATTAACAAATATGTGATAGGCTTATTTTTGATTCGTGTTAGGAGTCGAGTGGCCAATGATCAGTTTTTATCACTAAATGAAAGACAGAAGGATGTAGATATGTTTTAATGTAGTCTTCAAAAACAACTTTACATTGTGTCATTGTATGTCAATGTCATAAAATATCATTCTAAATGATTGTAGACTTTTTTGCCATTTTTTCTGAAATGTTAACAGAGAAAATAATGATAGCTGGGATTTTTAAAAATTATGTCAAAAAATGAAACATAACAAAAAACAATATATGGTTCATGGTTCTTAAGGTGAGCTATAAACCAAGGTGATGTTATGCTGATACAATCACATGCAAATAATTAAACTTCTCTTTTATTCTTAGTGTGGTAAGATAAAGAGGCCTCAGGCATGTATTCCCCTTTTTTTTTTTTTGCATATCTAATGAATAACAACACTGCCCTGTAATTTTGCAGGTATAAAGCGCGTCAGCAGACTTTTAACAAAACCAACCACTCCTTTCTGATTATCATAGGGTTAGTTTCAATTATATCAAATTTCATTTCACAGGGGATTGAAGTAAGAACTGCAATTTGGGTTGTGTATGTTAAGCCAAGTGGGTGTGGCTACCTACTTCTACTCCTGTTACCTGTGCCCTTCTGTGGAGTCATGAACCCTGAGGAGAAAGCCAGGTAAAAGCTAGTCTGAGTGGAAGCACATATTTCTCACTATTAGAGTAGCTTCTACATATATTTAAACACTAGGATTACCTATAAGTGAAATGAGAAAACTCAGTTCTCTCAGTCAATATGGTATTGTGCCTCCTGTGGGCCTGACTGTGTAACAGCTCACCACAGACCTCACACTCTCCATTTTAACAGCTTCAGGCTACAGGACTGGGCTTTACACAGTCTGAATAGCTACTGGTGTCGGCTGACTCTCACAAACAGACACGACATACTCCTGTTGAATTTTTTGTGCTTGTCTCAGTACACACTCCTGCAGACTCTAGTCTGCTATAAGCTAAGCTTGTGATGTGATCGTGTCGTGTTGATTAGACACTCCACTAAATTGTACATGGATTATGCATATAATATATTTACTTGTGTTTTTTTTTACACAGATCTTTAAAAGGACAATCTTTACAAATCTTTAAAAGGACAACGAGATATAAACATGGAAGAGACTCACAATGAACAGTTTTATTTGTGTGTGACCAGATAGAGAGATAGAGAAACTGAGTTTAACCCTTGTGCGGTTGGGGCTTGTGCTTTGGGTGGTTAGCCCTCCCTCCAGATGTAATAGTTTGTTCCCTCCAGGCTAGTGCTTTAAACTCCCAAAACAAAGTTCTGTAATGCACTGACTGCAAACAATTAAGAGTCAGAGTGTATCACAGAACTTTACTTGGAAAGCCATAGAAGAAGCACATTAAATCCCATTTCACTAGGAGGCTGCTGATCTTCTCACCGCTGTCAGAATCAAATAGAGGAGTTAAGACAGGTTAGATTTCTCTAAATCAGTGCAGAACTGCAGTCTGTATTTTAGCTCATCTATTATTTCATCCTGAAAATGAAAAGAACAGGTCATTACAAGTGTGTTAGCAGTGGGGCAAGATATAATAACCATCCCCTGCCATAGTCTAAGAAGGAAAATGCTTCAAACATGGGTGAAATTTCTGAACATGAGCTGAGAGTGGACGAGGCATGCACTCCACAGGCCTATAATGACTGTTAGTGGAATTTAAAGGACGATAAGATGCCTACAGTTGGAAACTCGGACCCATTCTCCCCCAACCCCCTTCACACACATGCTACATATGGAGTCGCACATTGCCTGGAACACAGAGGACACTGCGTAATGAAATAATCAAACGTGCAAATGAAAGTGTGACATGACAAAAACGTGAAGACGTCTCGTGTTTACTCTCAAGCTAAGCCTTACCTAGCCTCAAGGTTGTAAAGTTCACAAATGGTGCCTTCGATAGGTGAAACAGCTGACGTGTCTATTCGGAGCTGGGGATAAGCCCTTCTTTATCATGAAAGTCAATCTTGGATTGGTGAACCAACACATCCATAATGCTCAGCTAACTTTCCCACACTGCTCGCGTTTAACTTTAACCTTACTTTTGCACTTATTTCAAGACCTAGGGCAATGCATGAAATAACTTCCAAAGACTGTGAATGCAGTCGAGACGAAAACGATACACTGCAGGCAAGAAATCGCGTCTTTTTTTTTTTACAATTTGTATTTTCTGACATCACGACATGCTGCACTACAAAAGTAAAACTTTGTCATTTTCATGAAAGTAAGTTACTCGCTGACGATATCACAATTAGAGCGAAAAGAGTAGGCTGTGTTCTTCTACAAGGTTTAAAAACAGCGTACCGTGATTCATTCTGCTTTTAGCAGAAGGCAGGGAAAACGAGAGGGAACATACCTGGTGGACCTCACAGCTGCAACTCAGCACATTATACACGAGGCGAGAGAGAGAAAATGCAAAACGGAGAAAAAAGCGCCATGTCCAAATATGGCAGCCGTGACTCGAGGATTTTTTTTTTTTTGCGTTAATTTGGCATTTGGCGTCTTTCCTCAGGTCGCGGACAGTGCTGCTGAGGTGAATTCGTTTCTTTCTCCTCTCTCTCTCTCTCTCGTGTGCCGGACACCGCAGCTGGAAGAATGTCGACGTGGAGCTGCCAATCGTGAACGCGCGCAATCACGGACGCGCTCGAGAGAGAGAGAGAGAGAGAGAGAGAGAGAGAGAGAGAGAGAGAGAGACGAATTCAGAGAGTGAGAGAGTTTCATTTTGGTGTAGATTCAGACACATTGGTGTACCGTACTCGACAGTTGTGAGAAACTGGAGGTACATGGGTTCTTAACAGATACGTGTCAATATAAAAATAGCCTCATTTAGCTACAGACATCTTTCGAGCTGGGACTAATTGCGATGGGTTTGCTTCGTCTCTAACCCAGAAGACTGTTAAAAGCACAAGTAAAGCGACTAAACACGCATATCTGGGCACATATTAGCAGATATGAGTTCATGAAGATGTCTGGTGTGAGACCAATTACGTCTTGCTAGCAGTTCTACTGTATAACCTCTTCAAAATGGTGAAAGATTTCTGCATTGGTCGTGATAAAAAAGCTAGGCTGAAATCCAATATGTGGCACTTTCTGGCCTTTAGGATCCGAAATAAATTGTACATCTAGCCAGCAGAGGTCGCAAGCTGACAGACAGAATGTCACAGGTTGGTTCTCAAGGCCCTCGGGCGTCTTACACTGATGTCCTATGGACACAGATACCGGTTTAACCAATTGTCCTTATGAAATCAAGACTGCATGTAGCCACAGCAGTTACTTATGGATCACAAAAATCACCCTAACTCATCTCAGAACCCAATAAACAATTAGCCGTTGATTCAACGTTGAAATAACGTAACGACTGCCGTCTAATCAACGTTCTCTTAAGGTTGAAAATGAAAGTTGAAAAGACGTCCAAACACAGACATTGAAAAGACGACTATTAGACGTATTTTGGACGTCCATTGACGTTATTAATTGGTCCCGAAATAAATTACTTGTATAAAACGCGTCTTGGACGTCCACTGACGTTATCGATTAGTCACCACTTAACAAACTTATTAAGATGGATTTTGGACGTCCATTGACGTTTAAAATATGTCCTTGACGGACAGACTACTTTTTTTTTTACCTATATTGAACGTTCAGGGACGTTCCTTGTTTACTGGGAAATATGAGTTGGGACCCCATCGTTCCAGAGAACACAAGTCCCCTGCTCGACAGTAAGCGTTATATCCCTCTTTCCAACCCTTGGATTTGATGACTTTAATATTTGGCATCTCCAAAGTAAAGGTGCTTGCAGTGGGGATTATACAAGTTGCATGTGCTCAGTGTGTTAGCAAAGAGTGCACTCTTTAAGTAACTGAATGTACTATAGTGATGGGTCTGGAAAATTATTAGCCATATACACTTTCACAATTAAAGTGTATGTGAAAATCTCTCTGAGATTTTAGTTCTTAGTCCCATACTGCTGGTGTGCACACATTGGTTGGTCCTGCTCCTGTACCACATGATTTAGTTTATCAGCTGATAATCAGTGTATTCAGGAGTGGGATTTGAGAGACACCTTAGAGATAGAGTCAGTCTCTGTATTTATGACCTCTCCGGCATTCCCGATTAACTTTGGGATGTAGGCAAAGTGGTCGTTTGTGCATTTTTGGGAGCTGGACGACTTTTGCTTTTATTAAGCATATTATGGCTCTGTGTCTAAACCAGAGTTCCAGTGTACTTTATTTGACATTTAAAGATAAAAGCCTCCTATGTCCACATTTCTGTATTCAGAATGTGGGTTACATGTTTGCCACGGTGGGGGGAGCTGACTGATTGCCTGTGGTTGCGTCTGAATGTAAAAGGAGGCGGAAACCTCCGGCGGTCAACGCGCTTTTCTGATTGGTGAGCATAGATCGGGGGAAACGCCCACCAAATGTCTGGGGCTTTCCGTGAATTTTCATAACTCCACAGACTATTTCCTTCAGCGGCGGCCGGTTACGGATCCAGTGACAGAGTCATACTCTTTGACACATTATTTCCGATTACAGACGAGGATTGTAACGAACATACACCTCTGGAAGTTTCGACGTCAACGGCAGGCAGTATCTCGCAAAAATGATGGAGATTGAGATGCCTAAAATCAACCCAAGTCAACAGGTAAATAAGTTTTTCATATAGCGATACTATTTCGCTCGTGGTGTCTTGACGTCATGTTAAAAACGACTTTTTTTGTATTTAATTATGTGGAAATATTATTTTTGTGACGTTTACTGTATTTCATTGACATTGAGAATCGAGAGGCTGCTACCGAGCGACTGAAACTTTTATTTTCTAGGGAAGACGGCTGTTTCTCAAATGGCTCCCTAATCCCTATGTAGTGCACTACGTAGACATTTAAACTATGGATCCTGCTTTCAATATAATGCACAAAATATTAGCCCTGAGCTCATGCAGTTTATGACTGAATACAGATAGCTCTCTATTAGACAAATCATATAATTTCTGGGTAGTGAATTTGTTATTTAATGATCTGTGTAGTGCACTAGATAGGGAGTAGGGAGGAATTTGAGATTTATCCCTACACCGTCAAAACCGTTGGGATATAGCCGTGCGACTGTATTTTGTTAATTCAGAGGTCTAATTTTATCTCGATATGGTAAGAAAATATATTATGTTCCAAAATATATTCCAACGTTACCAGGAAATTACTGTAATGCCTTTTATTTTCTTAAAGTCGGAATCACAGGGAGGCGTTTCCAGCACTTGTTCCCGAGCCTGGGTTTATGCCGTTGGATCAATTCTGCCAAGTCATGAATGTCAGATCATCCGGTTAAAAATAGTAATTAATAATAATAATAATAATAACCATAATATGGGAAAAGTTTAAATCGCCACTGTCCAGCTAAAGGCAAGATGTCGTCTGTGTAACACACCATTAGTCATAGGAGTTCAGGATAAAAAACGTTCGCCGTTATCCTGCGTTTCCGAGATGTGGTTCTTGACTACGCTTTTGTTGTGGGTTGTCTGAAGTCCATTTTACAGCGTCGTTGCCCCAGTTTGCCTGTGATATCGCCCGGTTATCCGTGGAGTGGGTAGCCAACCTATCGCTAAGTTCCACACGCTCCGGCTCGGGTCAGGAATGTCGTTGTTTTCTTTAAACCACTTTATCATGACGTCAAGTTGGTGTATGTATAATTAAGAGATCAGTGTAGAGCAAGTTGAGCACCCTGCTTTGTAAAATAAAAATACGGTTAGCACACAATCCTAAGCAGAAGTCCTTTATCTGAATTGGCGGTGTGTACTCACTGGACGAAGGGTACACCTTCAGAAT
This sequence comes from Hoplias malabaricus, assembly GCF_029633855.1. Classification (NCBI taxonomy): domain Eukaryota; kingdom Metazoa; phylum Chordata; class Actinopteri; order Characiformes; family Erythrinidae; genus Hoplias; species Hoplias malabaricus. The sequence continues at coordinate 32,842,529 of NC_089811.1, read as the reverse complement.
ACATCACTCAAACAAACAAATTATTGAAACATTACACTGCTACGTGTGTGTCTGTGTTCTGAAGGAAGTCTAGTATATAAAGGTTCTTGTTCCTATGATCACAAGATAGCAGACGGTACACCCAAACTGGTTTCACCACACGTTATCAGACCTGTCTGTTCTACTCTTGGCATAGTAAACATGTTCTGAACAGGTTTGGCCAGTACATTTTTTATTTTTTTTTTATTGAAAATGGTAAGTCTTTGTTAGCCCATGACACAATAGCTCTTCGGTTTCTTTATTTTCCAACAAAAGGAAGCATAGGCCTTTCTCTACCTGGAAATTAGCTTGATTTTTACAGGAACTCTTCCTCATTTTCCTTCCTCAAGTTCATAGACTGTGAAAACGAACAGTGTGAAAGCAGTGTGAAAGCATGAACATAGATAACAGGGATCCTGACAATGTTCCTGCACTTTATTCCTCCTAAAATACATAAATCAGACACAGAGAAGCAGAGAACCAAGCCAAATATGTCAAATTACCTGAGCTAAATTAGCTAATTGCTCTGTCTTAGCTGGTAGTGTAGTGAAGATTATATCCTAATCACTAGACTGAATTATTGATTATGTAATCATATAGTACAAATGCGAAAGCATGTACATAGTTTTAAAAGACTGATATTGTGATATTATACGTTGGTTCTAAACCTTTTGTCCAGAGAAAGTACAATGAGCTTGTAGGACAACACTGAATAAGAGTAAGTATTGTACATACAGTAATTTGTCTAACTATCTTCAAAAATTGCATCATAATCCCAACCGAAGGAGTTAAATATTAAAAGAAGGCAGTAACCAGACTGGAAAATGAATCAACCACAGGATGCATGTTTTAAAATTTCGACATGGATTATACTCTCAGCCCTAGATAGAATTCATATCTTAGTGATGTTATCAGGGTTGCAGAAAACCATATTCACATGGTAAAAATAATTGTGGTGAATGATTTAAAAAAAAGCAAATAAAAAAAATAAAAAACAACAAAAATATCTAAAACCATTTCAGTTTTAATTTATAACAAAAACATTGTTTTCATTCTGATATGAGGATTTTCATTTAAATACTTTGTAGAATTATGTTCCCACTGCATGCGAGAGAGAGAGAGAGAGAAAGAAGGAGGCACGGTTTGTAACCAAAAATCATGACCTAGTTTGTTACATTTGTCAGCTTTGTTATGCATAGAACCTCTGAAAAACAGAAAGCAAGTTTGCAAAACGTGCAGTCAACTTCCACTGACAAAGTTAAATCTGATATTAATACATATGATAGCTGCAGATAGATAATTAATAAACATATTTAGTTTATATATCCAGTTCAGGGTCGCGGTGGGTCCAGACACTACCTGCAATCATTGGGCGCAAGGCAGGAACACACCCTGGAGGGGGCTATATTTCAAATATTTCCTAGAAAATATGTAATAACAAATATATTTCAAACTGAAGTCTATGTATAAGACAGTGTTAGTCTATCAGCCTAAGATCATACATTTGGACTTGAACAAAACAACACCAAAAAAAGGCTCAGCATCCTTATGGTTCAGAATGTAATGTTTATTGTGTGAGACGAAAAAAGAAGTTTGCGAGGAGCGTGTGAAAATCCATTTCAATATTTAAACACATTATGAATGACAGTAACATTGTAACAATACAATGTTTTGATTCTGTTTAAAAACAACAACCCTAGCATAAGGAAACGGGAACTTGTATTTCTTAATTTGGTAACATTACACCAATTGGGGTGTTTATATGAGGAGGCATTGACATTATGAAACACACCCACATAAACCGTCCCACCTAAGAAAACATCAAACAGCTTAATACTTTTATTCATTCTTCCAACTGAAGGAGAGAGAAAGAAGCAGAGCGACAGTTTTGTAAGTGTGTGGGAGGTCAGGCCAGGCTTGTCGTGAGAGGGATCCATTTAGTTCTTGTTTAGATATTTCATCATCTCTCCTTCCCTCCCACTCCCCCTCCCTCCCTGCAGCAGTAATCTGGGCCTGCAAAAGTGTGTCTGACTCTCATAGATTAATGAGACCTGGCCTAAAGCACTCACGGCACCCATGTTACTGCTACTCAGTGTCTCTGGCTTGAAATATGCCAGGATGGACCTGACATAATACAGAAGTCAGTGTGGGGTCAGGACTGAGGGACGCTGCACCTCTGGCATCACATACACACACAGAATTGCTGCTCTTTGGAAGCCTGTATTTGGCTTTACAAATTCAACTCTTATTTTTTTTGTTTGTTAAGGAAAACTTTCATTTGTCTTAGGGTTTTTTTTCTCTCTTGGGGAGTGTTTGTTAACTTTATTTTTCTATTTTTTGAAACTGGAAAAATAGCCTAATTACTAATTATAAGATGTTCTCCTTCGCATGTGTCCACAGTGGGTTAGATATGAGTTACATATATTTTTTTTCATTAATCATATGCAAATGCTGTTACTTTCCATAGTAATTTCAATAGAAATACCCTCTTTTACGCAGTAGCCACTTCTGCTTTGTTTAGTCCTCTGTCTTCCTAGTGGCAGGCCTTGTGACCAGCAGTCAGAGGAAGTATATTTTTTTACAGACTTTAGCAGAGTCACATGCTCTCACATCATTCTCTGACCTTCTACACAAACTTTACACAATTTCCCACTAGAAGTGCAGTGTTTTCTCTTTGTAAATAAATGAAATGAGGAGATGGTGGACGATTGTGGAAAGAGGAAAAGGACTAAATGTTTACTTCTAGACATTCTTGATGTAATCGCTGTTTATAGTGTTGGCTGTCAGCCATGTAGATGTAAAGGCAAACTTTCCTAAAAGCCCATCCTGTTTCTACCATTTGTAGGTTATTCTGTTTCGTATAGATGTTTGACTTTTTTTTAAACTTACAAATATCTCACCAACTGCAAGGGAAGCAGGTGATGCCAAACAAACCTGTGATTTTTAGTTTGAATCTGCTCATGTGACCTTTGTCATATCTGTGCGTATGAAATATTTCTTACACCTGGCTGCCAGTGGAAAATCCAATAAAGGCTTTGGTTACAAAGCTTATCTAATCAGCAGCCCTTAGTACTATGTGGTCTCATTTGGTCCTGGGTGCTGTGAGGTTTGATATTTCCCTTAGCCACTGGCTCTCTGGCTGACTCTAAACATAGAAAGAAATCATCATTATTTCCACTGCTATACGAAGGCTACGTCAACATATGTGAATAACAAGGATACTCAGGAGTCAGAAGTGTCCTTCTGTCTTTACCCTCTCAATGGTCAGCTCATACTGAACACACCAATGGCTGCCTGGCGTAACCTGCTGATATGCTTGGTTATTCATTCAACCAGTCTCAGTTAAGGAAGATCACACTGACAGTGCCATGTTAGACAATAAGTCAGACATAAATTCTGTCTGTTTTAACTGAACCAGAGCCAATGTGAATATTCTCTCTGAAAGTTCTGAGGCATTGTTGAAATCTGTTTTCTTAAAAATGTTAAGGTTCACAGCTCCATTTCTGGTACAATGTCACTGTTGGACCAAACATGGGTTTGTTCATGATTTCAGTTTCCAACAGTGCAGAAATGAATATGCAAGACTTTGTTTTTCCAGCAACAATATGTTTTGTTGTTTTTTGTAATTTGAATATATTGTGTGCCTCTGTAGTATGTCTGATGCTCAGTGGAGTGTGTGTGTGTGTGTGTTTGTATCTGTCCACCGTGGGTGGGTCTCAGAGATGTGAGGAAAGAGGAGAAGAGCATCTATTATTCATGCTGCCTCCTCTACATTACATTCATGATCACATTGTGAGTTGTGAGCTGAGCTAGGATGGGGTGGGATGGGTGCCGTGTGCACTGCTGTGTATCGAAACACAGCGGTTCCCTCAGAGACCCATAGGGTGTGGTGGCAAGGTGCTGAAAGCTTCTCTCTCTTTCTCTCTCTCTCTCTCTCCCTCTCTTTCTCTCTCTGTAGGACATGGATCTGATTGATATCCTGTGGAGGCAGGATATAGACTTGGGTGCGGGCAGGGAAGTGTTTGACTTCAGCTACAGACAGAAGGAGGTACAGTTGCAGAGGCAGAGGGAGCTGGAGGAGGAGAAGAGGCAGCAGAGGGTGAAAGAGCAAGAGAAAGCCCTGCTCGCCCAGCTGCAGCTTGACGAGGAAACGGGAGAGTTTGTGCCTCGGCCCACACCTACCAACAATGCTCTGACGCACGCTAACACTGCACCTGCAGAGATCACACAGGTAAACATACACACACAGACATACACACACTCTTTCTTATTCTCTCTCTCTCTAGCAATCTTTTGATGCAAGCCATCAGGGCTCCTGTAGAGGTCTCTCACCCATACACAGATGCATGTCAGGACATGTTAAATGTATCGGTGTATACATAAAGCATTAAATACCACCATGAATTTTCTTTTTCTTCCATGATAAATTTTATTGAATGTGGATTTATTGATACAAAGTACATCAGCACTCTATTATGATAAACACTGCCTTTATTGTTACCTAAAACTGTTTTTGACAGGCTTCTTACAAGTTGGGTGGTCTGCCACAATTACAGTGGTGCATATTATACATTTAATGTTCAATGGAAATTATATACTGAAATTTGAAGAAAAAAAAAACATGTAATGTGTATAAAGATATGCACAAATATTTAAACAGGGTGAACAGTTATGTTTAGTTCATTTAGTTCACCATTTTCACCCAGCATTTGTTGCCCAGATGTTTGCACAGGTTCATGCTTATTCCGTCACCACATTTAATGAATTGTTCTCTTGATAAAAATGATTTCCAGCTACTGCCATGCCCTGTGTTTATCATTTCCAAGGACAACAAAGCATTGATACGGCAATGTGAGATATGTTAGTAACAATAAATACTGCCTGACACTTTGGCATACAACACTCTGGGTTAATCAACAATCTTCAAAGTAACAATGGCAAAGCAAAGCTACAGTTGACAAGACATAATGTAGTCATTTGAGAATGAGAGGGCTACAATAATGGAAGAGTTGAGAACATGTAGCTACTGTTGTTTTATTGGATTTCAGGGATGGAACTTAGGTTCACAGTATGTCCATAAACTACCTCTTACATTACAATATAACTTTAGGGTCAAATTAGGGCAAATAAGAAAAATGCAAGTGTCTAAATCATGGGGCCAATGGTATTGCTTCTCATGTGAGATTATTGGAGATTAATTTATGAATTAATTGCTTATATGCACTTTAATACACCATTCTGATGCCCATGATATAGGTATGATGTATGTTGTAGGCTAGTCCTGTTTTTCTTCTAAAATCTGGACACTGGAGTGCTAAACATGTATGGATACTCTCATAGGCTTAAACACATGCGTGCCCACAAATGTTAATAAAGCATTTGTGAAATCATACAGGTAAACAGATATCCTTCCACACATACACAAGTATGCTCTCAATATGCATGCTCTTCTAGGACACGACCCACCCTTCTGTTAACGCAGTGGGGTGACGATGCTAGGTTGCCAGGTTACTGCTGCTTTTGTGTAATTACTGGAACTCAGGTGGTTCAGGTTTCCCATTAGATGGCACAGCGTTTCAGAGAAACACCTTTATAAGATAAACTAATAGCACTCTGCTCCATTACTCATTTAGATGTGGTGTGACATGGTGTGATGTCCTACAGTGTTTCAGTATTGAATTATTGATTGAAATTGATCCGGGGTGAGGATCTGAAATGTCAGAGGTCGGAATCTTGTACCATCGTCTCTGGGTGTGAAACCACTGATCTTACATGGATGCGTCTGGCTTTGTGTGTGCAGAGTTTGGCCTTTACAGAAGACGATGGAGACGCCATGTCATTTGATGAGTGCATGCAGCTGTTGGCAGAAACATTCCCTCTAGTGGAGCCAGCAGAGGTAAGAGAAAAATAACGCACATAAGAGCCACGTCATAGCTTCACACCTCGCTGATGCGGAGCATGCAAGTCTACATAAACATAACTAGTCACATGCTCTTTGAAACTCTGCAGAACTTTGAGAACTTCCCTAAACAAGTTTTTGTTTTACTTTGTAGCCTGCTCCTGCTTGTCTGGATCCCTCCATTCCACCCTCAACAGACAACAGCCATCTAGTGATGCCTGGAGAAATGCCCATCCTTAGCCAGAATCCTTTGATGCCTGGCCCAATGAACCAGACTTGGATGGATCTGCAAGTATGGCTCAGAACAAACTTTCATATTCATGAGATAATTCAGCAGAACTTGCACAAACTGAGAAGGATAAAAGCACAGCTTAGCACTGGGAGAAGTTCAGATCAGTGTTTTGGCCAGAGGCAGTGAGAGAGAAAGTGTGAGAAAAAGAGAGACAGACTTTCAGGTACATAACCTTGTGATCTAGTTCCTATCTCATGTAGAAGACAGAGGCCTCAATTTGCTTGTTTCCTTAGTAACAAACCACATGACCCACTTTTATGGTCACCCTGTGGTTTTGACTAGCTACTTTGGAGAATATTTGCTTCACTTGTTTTTGTTTTGGTTCCAATTTTAGACCTAACTAGATCCAGCTGAGTTACAGTTGACGCATTTACTTTAACTTCTTATTTGTTGAATTATTATAATGCTTTTCTACTCTGATATATGATAACACTGATTTATTGTATTTTTTGTAGCACTGCTTAATCAACATGCAGGACATGTTGGATATCACAGGATATGTGAACACAGCACCTGCTCAAAACATGCAGGAGTCTAGCTACAACAGCCAGTACCTGCCTGAACTGGGAGACATCACCACTAACACTGCCGAAATGTGTCCTCCCAAGTACATCAGCACCTACGATGGAGGTTTTAACAGTGTGGTGCCACCCAGCCTTAATCAGATGACTCTGAAACCTGCAGATGTAAATGAAGGCTTTGGAGCAGATGATTTTTCTGACATATTCTATTCTGACCTAGAGGCAAAAGTGAATGCTGCCCCTCTCACATGTGAAGGGTCAAACACGGTGGCTCAGCTGGATGAGCTAGCCAGTGACCCTTTGTTGAAACCCATGGACCTTCACAGCCTCTCTCCAGGAGATTTCAGTACAGCTAAACCTGAAGACATGGCAGAATTTCCAGATTCAGACTCTGGTTTGTCCCTGGGTGCTAGTCCAAAAATGAGCTCTCCTGAGAAGTCCCTGAATGGAGATGGTTCCTTTGGTTTCAGCGACTCAGAAATGGACGAGATTGAGGATGGTCCTGGGAGTGCGGAATCAGATTATGTGGAGATGTTTCCCTTGTTCATCCAAAGTGACAGTTCCCAACAGTCCCACCTTGAAAATCCCCCTCTGAGCCAGGAGCAAGCGAACAGTCCCACACAGCGAAACACAGAGCTGCCAGAGGACAGCGGCTTCTCCAAAGCTCCCTTCACCAAAGACAAGCAGAAGCAGCGCTCAGAGGCACGGCTCTCTCGTGACGAGCAGAGAGCGAAGACCTTGCAGATTCCCTTCACCGTGGACATGATCATCAACCTGCCCGTGGACGAATTCAACGAGTTGATGTCCAAGCACCAGCTCAACGAGGCCCAGCTGGCATTGGTGCGGGACATCCGCCGCCGTGGCAAGAACAAAGTGGCAGCACAGAACTGCCGCAAGCGGAAGATGGAGAATATCATGGGCCTAGAGTATGAGCTGGACTCTCTGAAAGAGGAGAAGGATCGGCTGATGGAGGAGAAGAACAAGAACAGCAGCAGCCTGAAGGAAATGAAACGGCAGCTGAATTCTCTGTACCTGGAGGTCTTCAGCATGTTGAAGGATGAGCAGGGAAAGCCCTATTCTCCCAACGAATACTCCCTGCAGCAGACATCTGACGGCAGCGTCTTTCTCGTTCCCCGCATCAAAAAGACTCTCATCAAGAGAAACTAGCACTTTTCTTCCGCTTCCTTCTTCTTGGTACTGCATATTCTAAGCTAAGTACTATGCAAAAGATGAAAAACAAAAACAAAGACTTTATAGGTCTTTTTGCTTAATCTTTAGCAGTAAAGATAGCAGAACTATTATATAGTTTTTGCTTATTCTACTTTCTTAATGTTATATTTTGTACTTTATATTTTATGAGATTGTTTTATCTATGGTTTGTAAATACATTTATACATTATTCGCTATTGAAATATGATGTTCTGTATATATATCTATCTTGTTTTAGAATGCTATTAATTTTGTTGCAATCACTGGCACTTGTCTGTTTTTATATCTTAATTTACAATTCTACTGCAGTTTTATCTCTTTACTTTGTGCTTTATAAAAAAAATAAAACATTTCTTTAATCAGGTGATGACTTTATCATTGCTAACATGGTTGAGGTGCACGCAACTGTTTCAAAAGGGCACATTAGGAAAAAGATACTCGAGAATATAATGATTTTTTTATACAAGTCACAACTGCTCTTGAACTAGGAACCTAACCACACAGGGTTACGCAACAGAGACCCATTGTTTGACTGTTGCCCATGTGAAACCTGTATGATGGCTCTGCTAAGCCCTATCGGACAAAGAAGAAAAGCAGAGCTCTGCACATTAGTGTTTACACTGTCAAGCACTTTCACCAGCAAAACACTATTTGAAAGCCAGCCTACCTCCACACCGGCATTACAGAAACCATTAACCTGAACAAACAGGACCGGCTGCTTTAAAGAGCCAGTAACCTATAGGAATAGCTGCATTATATCTTGTATAAAAGATAAGAATTTACCCATGCCAGCTCCTCCTATGCTAAAGTAATGATCGGGTATCATTTTGACAAATTACATGTCATTAAAATTGCATAGTTCTGCTCCTGACATGGCTTGTTTGGATTCCAGCCCTTGGACTTGAACTGTTACACAATAACTTAAGGTGGCTCACCTAAAGCCAAGCCACAATTGCAGTGTAAACTGCACAACCCCAAGCTTTACGGCATGTTTCAACTGTCTAATTTAACTGCATGTGAACTTTTTTTTTTTAATTATTACTAATATTATACACATTTTTTTTGTGTGTGTATATATATCTCTATCTCAACTGATGAATAGTATGAAGAGAACAAAACATCAACTTGAGTTTGTAAATATTTCACAACTGGACCAGCAGAAATTACAGGGAAAATGACTCTGGGGACGTACAAAACATCTTTATTTAAAAAAAAAAAAAAAAAAATTGAATGGTAGATGTCATGATAGATGCATACATACAAACTGAGCATACTTTAAAGTGGAAAAAAAAAGCACTTAATATATATACATTAAAACGTGTGCTGCAAAATTGAGTTGTTTTTACACTATCCCTGAGTAAATAAGTGTATATCCTCCCATAACCAAACAACAAGGAAACAAACTAGACTTTTGTTGAAATACAAATCTGATCAAGCATGTGGGATGGGATCATTTTTACAGCAGTTTGCTACTGATAAAGCAGACATTAACAATTCAGGATTAAAGCTATACTCTGGGTGAAGTGTTAAACTATTTACTTAAAGTAAGCAGCATTAATTTCAGATATAAAGAAAACTCCATATAGTTAATATGGAAGCTATCTGAGAAGTAAACTAACGTTTTTAAAGAAACTCATTTAAGAACCAAGTGAATCCACATGTTCACAGGTATCTGAGAAATTTGAAGGTCAAGTCAATAACTTGAAATCCTTAATAACGTTGCTTGGACCATTCCAGATACCGCAGTCATTAGGGATGGAAAAAAAAATGTTTAAAAGTAATACGTGATTCATCAGATCAGGTCACCTTCCCTCATTTCTCCATGGTTCATTTCTAATACTCATGTGCCCAATGAAAATACTTTCAGTGATGGGCAAGGGTCAGCTAGGGCACTCTGATCAGTCTGTAGCTATACAGCAAACTGCATTTGCACTGTGTTCTGATGCCTTCAATCAGAGACAGCATTGATTTTTATGATTTATTTATTTTTAAAAGGAATTTCTTCTCCAGTAACTCTTGTGGGCTCAGACAAGTTGAGCTAGAGTTTGCTATCCATGCACAGCAGTGAGATTGAGGCACCCATGATCCTGGTGCACAGGTAGTTCTTCCTTGGACCACTTTTGATAGGCATTAACCATTAAATACTGGGGAAAAATACTTTTTAAAGAGATTCTGACTCTGTTGTCTATTCATTGCAATTTGCTCAGATTCCCATGTCCATTTTTCCTATGTCCAACATATGAACTTCAAGACCTGACTAAACTTGCTGCCCAAATTTGCCATTCCTTGACAAGAGCCACAGTAAAGTGCTGTTTATGTCGTCTCTCATTGGTTTAAAGCTTCAGTCGAGTAATCTTTGAAGGCTACTTTTTCTGCCACTCAGGAGAATTCAACTACTGAACAAGTTTACTCTTCATTTCATAATGCAGGGGAGAAAAAAAAAAAAGTTTAAACCACCTTTAATAAAAGTGGAATTAGAGGAAGTAGTTCACTTCCTATACAACAGGCAAGCCTAGCCTATAGCTGCTTTCAGATGTGTTTCACTGATGGGGTAAAATAATGAAAAAGTAATTAAGAATGTTTAATAGAAGTAAAAAAATAAATCACCAAAAGATGCCCATAAACTGTCACCATTTGCATTTTGAAACTCAGCAAAATGCACCTCACACACTGCATCCAATTACTTATTACAGGGCACCTGATATTGAGCTCACCCTTTGAGAGAAACTCAGACTAGTTCTATGTGTAATGTCAAATGTTAAGGAATAAGCAGAAACTGACGTGCAGCTTTCAGGCACTGTCTCTGGCTATGGGAGGATATTTAACAATGGTCCACACAATTTGAGGAATCAGTCTTACCCATCCAGAACTTTCGTTGTAAACGTGTCATACATGATTTTCTGACCAGCCACTTCGTTTTCAATCTGAAAATTAAGCAGAATGATTACTCTTACCTGGTTCTTATACTGCCATCTTCTTCTTCTGTCACTTATTCACCTGTGTCTCAAACCCACACACATTCCCCTTCCATTGCTAGCTTGCACTGGCTGTCACCTCTGGGATCCATTAACTTGCAAGTCTCTGACTAGTTTCAGCTGCTCTCGGACGGTTAGGCTACACTTGAAACGGACTATCTTTCTTGTAGATCACCTGATGGATTTCCTTTATAGATTCAGCTCGAGGTCCCCCCCTTCTCTGTTCTGATAGTCTGCTGTCTGGCGAGACGCAAGGCTGTGTCTGACATCCATAAAGGACAAATGAGACCAGTTTGGTGTCCTCTGCCTAAACGTTCCAAGACCCCTTTTAAATCACATTGATGTATCTTTAAAATATTTCACATTGGGTTCATTGGCTACACTTTCATCAGAACACATACAACAATCACTCAAAACAACTGCACTTGCTTCCAGACTCAATGATGAACTAAATTTTGATTAGAGAATTTTCTACACAACTTTATTTAATCTGTTTTCTTTTGTCACTTTGCAAAATAGTTAAACAATCTAGACTTCTATTTATACAAGTGGATCTGTTACATGCCCTCAAATCTGACAAGTCCGCACTGCTTATTACCGTTTCATACAACACAAGACGTCACATACACACTAACAGAAAATTACACTTGACACCATTAAGCATCACTGCCTTGAAACCAAAAAAAGAGACTAAAACAAAAACAGAAATCCCATAGCAAAAGTCTGTTTTTTTTTCTTTTGAAATAACCAATACCTATATGAAGTAAAGACATAAATCTAATAGTGTGGAGAGAAAATCATTTAAGACCATTCCATATAAAATCTTACAACGACTGTGACGTGATAAATATCTCCGAAAAGAAAAAAGCAAGGCTTCTAAAATACACAAAAATGTAAAATAAAGGGGGGTAAAAACTAGCAAAGAATATTAAAAGGAATGTACATACACTAACACATACTAGATCATGAGTACCTGGCTACACTCTTGCTCATTGTAGCTAGTGTGCACAGTCCTTTTTTGAGTTTCCATTTTTAGTGCTCTGACTAGCAGGTCCTGGCTTTCTCACAGTAACCTGCTGCTTTCCTGACCTCTCCTTTCATCTCATCTCCTGCTAACTGTCCACCTGAACCCTGTTGAATAGATACAGGATAAAACAAATAGTTATTCTAGGTCAACAAAACTCTAAGTCTGATTAATCAGTGGTGTTAAACGGAACTTACCATAAACATACACACATTAATACCGCCTTGACCCATAGTTTCCTCCTCCACCACCACCTGAACCATAGCCACCTGAAAGCATGAAAACAAAACATTATGCACCTATCCTCCTGTTGATTCCACCTCCTACAATGCATGCGCTTATAGTACAGTATGGTCTGGGAGATTTGTTTTACCTCCATATGGTCCACCCGAGCTCCTCCCTCCAAAGTTATTCCCTTTCATGGGGCCATAGTTAGACTGTTGTCCTCCATAATTTCCAAAGTCATTATAATTTCCACCTCCTCCACCACCAAAGTTCCCTTAAATTCACAGAAAACAGGACCACTGGTGAGTTGTCCTCATTGAGGTAGTAAACAAGCCCTTTAATATTTAACATAGCCAATACACGCTAAAAAATTGAGCATAAATATAAATTGGTCAAACTACTTTGAGGAAAACATCTCATCATGGTGCATATTTGATCTTTGCTAAAAGCCAGTAGGGCCCAAAGTGTACACCAATTCAAATCAATTACCACCAAAACTCCGCCCATCATTGTAGTTGTCATATCCTCCAAAGCCACCGCCTCCTCCCTGGTGACCATAGCCAGGGCCTCCACCAAATCCTCCACGGCCACCTCCATAGCCAGGGCCACCACCGTAGTTACCACCTGAAGACAGGCAGACACGGTCAAATCTAGCAGATTTTCACAGTGCTTGGTAAATTTGATGCACAAGATTATTTGCTCTGATATTAAAACCGCAAACAAAGTGTAAAAACCACATGTAATTATAAGCTGTCCTTAAAAATTCAGATCATACCATCACCAAATCCATTGTAGCCATCTCCTCCATAGCCTCCTCTGCCCCCACCATATCCTCCTGTGCAGAACAAGTGTGTTTAAGTGTCAAAAAACGTTCCGCTTGATAAAACCATATGAACAGGTAGTAAAAGGTGAGGTTTTTAATTTTTTTTTTGCTTTCTTACCCCTGCCAAAATTACCCCCTCCAAAGTTGCCACCTCTGCCCATAAAATTACCTCCTCCACCACCACCACGATCTAGAATTAAAACAAATTAATGAATAATAATAAATAAATAAATAAAAACTTGAAAGCTAATAAATTCTCCCTTCCTGGCAATTAGAAAACATAAGAGAAAAGTATAAAATATGGTTGTTTTTAATTTAAAAAGCTTTAAAATTACACACACGGGTCTGAGAAAGAACTCTCAACAATATTTTCGGAACAACTGGCTTTGTGCATGTTATACTTCTGCATATCTTTTAACTAACTGAGGGGTTCTTTTTTTAGTTCAATGGAAATGAGAACTGGTTTATCACAATTATATTATATACTCTACACAAGCAAACCTCATGTCTTAAACAAAGCCCAAATGGCTTTACTTTTAGCATCTAACAAAAAAACCCTTTAAACTCTGTAGATCATGTGGTCTCCACTTCACATTTAGCTAAATGCAACTGCGAATTTAAATGCACTCATTAAAAATCATAAAAACCAAAAAAAAAAAACTAATCTTGCCTGCTTTCAAAACTGAATAATAGAGAGACAAGGGAATGGCAAAACAAATTAAGTGGACCACTTAAAAGGATTCTTTGCTTCAGGGGGGAAAACAAACAAACAAACAAATAAATAAATAATTCAGCTTGTGTGTTTTACAGTAAAGCTGATGATATTCAAGAGTTTGCTGTACTGCTATATTGCAATGATCTTACATTAACATGAGCAGCCATACAGTAATGTATTAAATACTGTAGCATGCCATTTAAATATTTCCCCAGATTGTAACAGGTTCCTGTACAAAACCAATTAATAAGTACATTTAAAAAAAAAATAAAAAAATATAAAAAAACTATTTTAAATACCGTAGTGGCTCAAACACAGTAAATAATTACTAAAGCATGAAACGGTTTTACAACGCACTTTAAACTTGAAATGTAGCATTTTATTCAAATTATTTAATTGTTAAGACTCCTAAACATGTTACTTGTAAAAAGCGAACTAGTTTCAAGGTATGGTCAGTGTACATGTGCATGCACCTGATCAGAATAAAACCACCTCCACCTCATTTGAAGCCAGGAAAAACCCTGATGTAGCCTGTTTTTAACTGGAGCCACATAAAACGAGACCAAAACTATTTTTTTTAATAAAATTGATGCTATTACACACTTACACTTAAAAAGGAATAAGTATGGTAAGTGCCTTGCACAAACACATTAAAATACATTTTTCATGCCAATGTTGTACTTACACCTCTGGTTAGAAACTGCTTGCATTTCCTGTTTGGGCAGTGCTTTCCTGACTTCACAGTTGTGGGAGTTTATGGTGTGGTATTTCTGGGCTAGAGAAATGAGAACACAAATTGGACTTTTTGGTACATTCATAAGCAGAACAACAACAAAAAGTAAGACATTTCTGAACATTTTCTTACCAACAATTTTATCCACAGTGTCATGATCATCAAAAGTTACGAAACAGAATCCTCTCTTTTTCCCTGTTGGTCGCTCTTCCATAATGTCAATGCTCTCAATCTTCCCATACCGCTCAAAATATTCACGTATGTGATACTCTTCCGTATCCTCCTTTATCCCTCCAACAAAGATTTTTTTCACTGTCAAGTGGGCCCCTGGTTTATTTGAATCCTAAATAACAGAAAAAACATCAATATGATATTTTTAATGTAGGTAGTGCACAATAATAGCATGACCTCATGATTTTGTTCAATTTCTGCTAAATTTAACTGTAAAATTTAAAAAGCTACTTAACATCAAGAAATCTATTAGTAATTACTGGCAGTATGGTTGTATGACAATACCTCTCTGGAAACAGCTCGTTTGGGTTCAACAACACGACCGTCAACTTTGTGAGGTCGAGCTGTCATTGCTGCATCAACTTCAGATACACATGAGTATGTTACAAAGCCAAAACCTCGTGATCGCTTGTTTCCTGGGTCCCGCATTACCTGTGAATAAAGACAATTAGTAAAATCACAATAAATGACAAATGATAAAGTCTGAGATTGTGGGGAACTGCAGTTGTTTCTAGTTTATTTATTCTCAGAAGCACAGCATCTTAAAAAGGCCATTTTAAGTCAAAAAACACATAAAATTTTGAAGATTTTGCCTCACCATTTGCTAGCTCTCCAGTATGTTTGCATGCTGTGATAATTTTTTTTAGACAACTGAAGGAACTCCAAACGTTGAAAAGCATGAACCTAGATGAGGATCTTGCTATATTCCTGCTCCATAGGTGGGTAACACGTACATAACAAATATATATATATATATTTGTTATGTACGTATAACAACGTATAACAACGCTCCTTCAATCATCAAAAACAGTTAGACTGCAACAAACTAACATGGAGGCACGTCAACCAAAGAGTGGACAACACAGTCTGGCAAAGGATGTGTCTGTATTCTGTTTCGTCTGGTGTTATCTGTTTTTCGACAGTTCTTATTTCCTTTCAGATGTAAAATGTCAAAGACTGCTGGATTTTCAAACTATACAGACTCCACCCCTTCTCCAGCCATATACACACCTTCTAGACAAACGAGTACTGCATGTGTATGCGTCTACCATGTTGTCTAGTGTGTGGGCTCCTTAAATGTCTCAATATTAGAGAGACAGACAGCTAAAGAGAGAACTTGAGAACTGCTTCCCCATTTAGTAGAAGTCCCCTCTTTGGTGGAACGGGATATTCAAGGAGAAAAACAGTTCTTATTTTTACGTGGCTTGAAGTTTAACTTACGTTTTTAGTCATGGTTTAAATTACCACAAAAACTAGCTTGCAACTCGAGTTGTATGTAGCACTTTGGCTCAGTGTTTACTTTCAAGCAGTCTCTTAAATTTAGACTGGGTTCTTACCTAGATAATCTAGATCAGCTAAAATAGGTGAATTTTACTCACCTATGGAGCAGGAATAAAGAGATATTCTCATCTCATCATCATTTTCAATGTTTGGAGGGCTCTGCCATTTCTTTGCCATGAGCAGAGAAAGAGAAATACTAGCATGTCTGACAGAGCCTTTTTTAATTTATTATTATTACTACTCATTTACTGACATTGGGGCTTCATATAAATATTAGATTAGTTTCCAGAACGCAAACGGACTCAACAACAGCAAATGGTGTGGAAACAGCTTTAGAATTTATTTTTATTTTTTTAAGCGTTTTTTGATTACAATTTTGAATGTCACCTTTAAAAGGGAGCAACATTATGATGAATATTCCAAAGGTTACCAACCACACAGTCTGTAAGCTTGCCCCATTGCTCAAAATGAGCACGCAAGCTGTCCTCCGTTGTCTCAAAGCTGAGGCCGCCAATAAACAACTTCCTCAGCTGTTCTGGCTCCTTACTCTCATGGCCCTGTTGACATACAAAAAAAAAACAAAAAAACAAAAAAAAAAACAACAATTAACACATACACAAGGAAGACATTATATCATTAAACTTTTATTATTATTGGAAGGCTTGCTTGTGCCCATAAACTATTACAGCACACAATCAATAAATAATTTGTTACGATCTTGAGTCATAATATTTCCTGTAGCAAAGCTATAGTGAACCGAGAAGCAAAACATATTTTTCCTATACGTTGTTTAAAATGTACAGAAATGTTATTATTTTAATCACTTTTTAAAATAAATACAGATATCCCTTACAGTTGCGTACATTTTAGTCGTTAATCCTTTTAAATTTTATCTCCATCTCTTGACTTACAAATGGACACTAAATTTGTAGATATCAAACTCGTCCACTGTTCGCTGACAAAAACGTTACGCGAATAGTGGTACGTGTAAGGTCCCACAACGCACGATTTTTTTTTTTCGTGGACGCGCATTTTTCTGGAAATCAGTCTTACAACAGCTGTCGTTTTGACTCGCCTCTGAGGCGTCTAGAAAATTCCAAACCGGTTCTCCATCAAACGCCATTTTAGAGCCATTTTCCTCCCTCGCCTCCATATTGTTAGCCAGTGTAACTCCTGCAACACATCTGTGGAGAAGCCTGTATTTAAAGCACCGTTACGTTTAAAATATTCCACCAGCCTTAATTTTACCAAACGAAAGTCGTGCAAGAATATACAAACAGTAAGACTATCGGTCTCCAGGTTCTTGTTCAAATTATCCGCTCCACCTTAAATATCGCAGCGGTTACATGACGTCTGAAGATAGACTGTAACAGCGGCGCTACTTAAGATGGAATGGACAATTACAATCAAAACCTAATGGTCAGCCTCGTAGTTAACCAGTGTAGACAAAAATCACATCCACGAATTCATTATGGTTTAAACAATGCTTTAAGTTCGCTATTTGATTAACGTAAAGCGTTCTGCATATCAGCAGATATTAACAAATCATTGTAATTTTGTCATGGCATACGCCATTTAAGTCATAAAACAGCTAGCTGTGTGGCTAACGTTAGCTACTGGTCAGCAGTCGCTAACTGCAGTAGAAAAGCGAACTACTGTTTAATATGCATGTATCTTGCGACGTATTAGTCCTATTGCGCCTTATGCGTCATTCAATAACAACACATGGACAGAGTAATAGTAAGGCTAATAAAGAGATGTTACCTCCATGTCGCAGCGTCTGTACCCGTCCTATTAGCACACTGCTGTGACACCAGAGATCACCACCAGGGGGCGAGGGACTCCGCTCTGACATATCACCATCTATCACGATCTATCACAGCTGCTGCAATCACCAATATCCGGTCGACATACCGTGCAGAAGAGTGAAGCAAACTCAGAATACTTCACACATTATTAATGATAGAATACTGTGGGGTTTTTTTTTTATTAAATACAATATACTTCTATTTTATCAGTGAAAATATAATATATAGTCATTGAGTAATTTGTGATTTTATTTAAAAATTACAAGACACCTGCTGGCAACTTCCAAACTCAATCCTTAAAATCTTAATGCACATATTAAATGGACAAAACACAGTCATGAGACTTTATTAAGAATATACTATTTATTAAAAGACTTTTGTGGTTTAAAAACATTAATTCATTTATATTCTGTAACCGCTTATTCAGTGTGTCCGTGGACCCTGTGCCTAGTCAAAATCAGTGGGTGCAAGACACCCAGTCCATCACAATGCACGACACACTTACACATTTACTCACACATTCTCACCTGAGGTGGGGCTCAAACCCACAAACAAAGAATACTGCTACTGGTAATCTATGCTGTAAATTATGATTAAATTATCATTTTTAAAGACCACTTCCAGAGAAAATTATGTTTTTAACCTTGTTAATAATTCCATGTGGTTTAGTTTGCTAGAAGTCCCATAATGCACAAAAAAAGCAGTCAATGTCATGGTTGTGAATTTATACTTTGACATTGCAATGTTCCATAGTCTCCACTGGCAAATTCAGACATCCCAGGTTTCTTACATCATATACTGATGGTGCTGGGCAATCAAGGTACAGTTGAGTTACAGAGGGGCAAGTGAAGATAGTGTCAGGGACAATTCATATTCATCAATATGTACATGCAAAATAAAGACAAAAGTTTAGAGTCAAGTATAAGATTTAATTAAGGTATTTTTGTTCTCAGAAATAACTTCTTAATATGCCATTTTAATTAATAGAGATGCATTTGCAGGGGTTTAAAAAAAGAACACAAGGGGCGTTTATGAGAAATTTTATGAGAAAAATTAAAAGCTGTAGAGATAATTTAGTTAACAGCATTTCAATTATTTCAGTAATCATTTTACATCAATTCTGTGATAGGTATAGGATATTTATTCAGTGGTGGCTTCTGCCAAATCTCCCAGGGGGCAATTGTTGCGATGATGACAAAGGTGACTTGTACAATGGGTCAATTAAGATCCAGACATCTAAACCACTACCACATTGCAATGTACAAATTAATCAAGAAACTTGACACAGTCAAATAATGATGAACAGTTTTTTTTGGTCACCTCATACCAACACCTCATACCTCACTGTAATACCATCAGTAACCGCTATCCTCCTGAACTCAGTCTGCAGTATATAGTGAGTAATGAATGGAACAGGCCTAGTGATTCCAGGTGGGCTCCTCAACCCTGAACAGGACAAGTGCTTACAGACAATGACTGAATTAATAAATGAATGTAGGCAACAGTAAATCGTGGGTATTTTTAACACACCTCAAGTTATGTATGATGAACGCACGTTAGGGCTAGCCCTCCCACAACCAATCGAGATGGCAAAGCAGCCTCTATAGTTTAAAAAAGAAATAAAAACAGTCCTAAATATGAGAGTCTATCAGAGAAATCTGAAAGTGTTACAAGTTAAAATTATTTTTGGAACAAAAATTGACAGTAAATGGACGTCGTATTCAGAGGCAGAACAGACCATTTATAACAGGCAAAGATGACCACAGGTATAACACTGGTAGAATGTGACAGAAAAAGTTCCTCCCTTTCCCTTTCAGTGGTGCATTACCCAATCACCCTAACAAAAAAACATGGGTACATGGGTGTATTTTACTATTTGAAAATGGGATTTGGGAACCTTTAGCTGCTTTTTAATATTTTTCAAAATCTTTATTCTATACCAAGTTCCTATTTCATGGCCCCCATACTTAAAGCAGTGTTCTTTAACTGTACACTTCTAGTCTACTGAACTGATTCGTTTCCAGTTTTTCCCTGTGCCTGAATCCTATCATCATCATTTAATTATCTACTCCGTCTTAAGCTGAAGCAGGTTAGCTAGAGCAGGTAAACAGAAACTGTATTGAGTTGGGGTGCTACCACAGAGCATTGAAAGTTGATGCAACTTTATTTACTTCCCTAACCTTTAACATGATTTCACCACTATATTATATTGCCCTAGATATTGCTGCTTTTACTTTTTACTGCTGGTTTACAATCTTAAGCCAAGCCTTCAACCCAATGGCAAAGAAAATAAAAATAAAATAAATAAATCCATAGCCAAAGTTATAATCCCTTTATACCCAAGTTACCTTTGGCTAAGATGTTCTCAAAAGTTCATTACCCTATATTGAATGCTTAATATTCAAGCATTTGTATAGTATGCTACATTTATGGGAGCAAATTAATTCCCAAAAATCAGAGCTTAAAATACAATGAAGCTTCAGGCTCTGTCTATCTCTATGTGCTTCATGTTTCACAGATGTACAGGTTGTGAAATGACATGTTGATCATTACTCAGATAAGAGTAATTCATTCTTACTCAGCTGTAAACCTTCAGCAGTTGTTGGACGTTTAAGCTCATTATGAGGGACGTGTACAAACCAGTTCCTGAAACAAAACAATAAGAGGGACCACTGCACTGGTGGCATTCAGTTTATAGTCGCCTAGTATCAGGGCTGTGTTCCAAACTACAAACTACACTGATGAATGCGCTGTAGCTTTCAGTAAGCCATCTATGACCAGTGTTGTTTTCCAGACCACATACTGTACTTATAAAGGCACTGAAGCCTTTAGTTTGGCACTATCTGTGTTGTATACCCATTGTACACCCATTGAAGTGAAGGCCTTCAGTTGAAAGGCACCTAGAGCTGCATTCCAAACTACACACTATTAGACCCACACTGCACTAATGAATCGACTCTGCCTTACACTTTATACAGGCCTGTAATACCATGGCTACGTCCAAAATCACAGAATACAACAACCAATGTACTGCTCAAGGTAGTGTAGTATTTTTCCACTGCACTGCTCCACCTGCTGGACGCGTTGCAATTGTAATATATGCTGTAACAGAAAGTACTACATTGAAAAATATTTTATATTTATAGCAGTTTGGGAAAAATTATTATTAATTAATAGTTTTATCAACGCTGCAAACAATTATAGCTTTCATTTCTATTCACTTAATATAAAATGTTCTTTGGTTTAGCCAATGCCACTGAATGCACACATCATAACTTATAAACTGATACATTCTAACATAAAAAAAATAAATATATCAAATTAAGCAATTAGTAAAAAGCTCTTTAACAAAATTGTACAACATTAAAGAACAAAGACCCAATATAGCAGTTATATCATTAATTTATAACTAATAAATGTTAGTGTATTTGTACATCCTTCTAAACGTATCTGTTTTTCTTTTATTGTTATGTCAATCATTTGTGATAAAATTTAAAAGTAGCTGTTCAGGGGTGGCAAATGTAAAATGTAAGTAAAGTAAAAATCCCCTCCAGAACGGTATTCCAGCTGACAGACTTCTTTAATCATGATTCAAATTCTCAAACCAGCCTCAGAAGCGTCTGGACATTTACATAAATATCTGGGAAAGATTAAAACCATGAACCATGCTGAATCCCAGAGCTCACAGCTCTGTACGCATTATTTTAGATTTCTCCCGAAACATGGCAAGTTTGGAAAACAAATTGTTTCATTTATCTTCAAAGAGTCATCAGTCACGTTGTACATTTTCCATCAGTTCACTTCCACAGAACAGTATGATTGCTTAAATTCTCCATCGACTAAAACCCTAAAAATTAACCTCTCTTCATCTTAAATACATATAATAAAAGATTTTTCAATTTCAAGAGGATATCAAGCCTTGCTTCATTGAGTACAGGCAGATCTATGAGTACACAATTTGTTTAGTCAACCTCAGCTACTCATCAGCTCAAAAGCCTTGTTGACAAGACTGGCTCTTCAGGGGTATGCTTTAAAAAACCACGGAGCCCACCCATGGACAATGCAGTTTTAAAATGGAAATAGGCATTGTATATATATGTTTTTGAATGGAGAAGCAGATTTAGTGGGGGTTGGTGTATTCTGCAAGCAAAAATAAGTTTTTGTACGGCAGGTGGCGCTATAGATATGAGTGTGAGTATTGCAAGAGTTCTTGAGGTATTCTGTCAAGAAATCAAGTTATTTTTGTGCATGAATTTAAAACAAAAACTGCTCAGAATTAATATAGATTACACTCATATTAGTATATTATGACCAGCTCTACCAGTTTCTACACTCACTGTCCATTTTCTCAGCTCCACTGACCACACAGGAGCACTTCATAGTTCTACAGTTACAGACTGTAATCAAAGTGTTACCATGAATACTTTGTTTGTCCCCTTTCACCTTTTACGCTCACAGGACCACCACAGAGCAGCTATGATCTGGGTGGTGGATCATTCTGAGCACTGCATTGACATTGACATGGCGGTAGTGTATTAGTTTGTGTTGTGTTGGTACAGGTGGATCAGACAGAGCAGGGCTGCTAGAGTTCTTAAACTCTGTGCACAATCACTGTCCACTCTGTTAGTCACACTTATCTCTTTGGTCCACCTTGTAGATGTAAAGTCATTTAATTACTGGGTAGGTACATAGTAAGTGCCTGTTAAGTGATACTAGAAATATGTGGTTATTACTTGGTATCTTACAAACACTTTACAAAAAAGGTATGCCATAAGTACACAATAAGTACCTGTTAAATAAAGTGTAATAAAATGTAAGTGTAAGTAAAGGGTATGATATTAGAAATATGTGGTTATGACTTGGTATATCTTACAAACACTTTACAATAGTGACTATGCAGCTACTATTTTGAACAGACTGTAGTTCTGAATGTAATTACAGATACTTTAAAATTATTTACCCAGTAATAACCACTTATTTCTAATATCATACCCTTTACCTACTCAGTACTTATTTTATCTTAAGGCTTACTCAACAGGTACCTACTCTGTACTTACCCAGTAATTAGCAAGCTGCAATTTAAAATGGTACCCACTTTAGCTAGATATTCTTGGTTAGTGGACTATTCTCAGTCCAGCAGTGACACTGATGGGCTTGAAGCAGCACTGCTGTGACAGATCCACTGGTACCAACACAAAACACAGCATGAAAGGGGACAAACAGGTATAAAGTTCAACAGATGGACTACAGTCTGAAAATGCAGATCTCCTAAGTGCTCCTGTCTGGTCTGAGCTGAGAGAATGGTAGTGGACAATAAGTGTAGAAACAAGTAGATATGAGAGATGGTCAAGATATGATATGCTTGTGTATATGGGTTTCGGTAGAGCAAATGATCTTGATGACATGATTAATTACCAGTGAGATTCTGTTTTAAATGAACATACACAGATTTTTTGTAAATGATTAACATGCTTAAATAGCATTGTAGCAGCCAAACTACAGTATATAAATACATTGTTTATAATCATTTCCAGGATTGTCCAGCTGGGGATGCTCCAGCACATTTACCCCTTACTTAAATAGCATAAAATAGCATACTACAATTCCACAATGTCTGGATATTACATGATTTTTAAGGACAGTATCAAGTCTTCTTGGCATCGAAGAACAATTTGGTGACTTACTGCAACATCTACCTTCTTCCATTCTTCAAAAATTACCTCTTTTAAAGCCTGGATGCTGGATGGAGAATGATGCTCAACTTGTCTTTTCAGAATTCCCCATAGGCGTTTGATTGGGCTTAAAAGAGAAGACATACTTGACTACTGAATCTATTTCACCCTGTTCTTCTTCAGAAATGCAACAGTAGATGTATGTTTTGGATCATTGTCATATTGGAAATGTGCACGACAAACAAGGGCAGAGAGTAATGTTAGCATGTTCTGATTCTTTACGGAGCAGTACATCTGTAATTTATGATACTATCAAGAAAAATGCGGCTGACACCAGCAGCACTCACGCAGCCCAATATAAGTACACTGCCACCACCATGTTTCTCTGTAGGCACCATGTATTTTTCTTTGCAAAGCCATACAGTTTGGAGGCCATCAGTTCCAAAAACCTTTATCTTGGTCTCATCACTCCAGAGTGTAGAGTCTCAGTAGTCTTCATCTTCTTCAGCTGGGGCCCTGGCAAATTCTTGGTAGGCTTTTTTGTGCATGGGCTTTAAGACAGACTTCCTTTGTGAACGACACCATGCATGCCATTCCTCTGCAGTGTATGCTGTATTGTGTCATGGGAATAAATCATCCTAGTTTGGCTTTCTTCTTTTTGACTAACTGCAGTGAACATCACAATTTTCTTCAAACCATCTCATCAGAAAATGCTCCTGTTTAGGTGTTAACATATAAAATATGTGATATATTTCTTATGCGGTATGCTGAATAAAATTTCCACCATACTCTTCTATTCGTTACCTCAGTAATATGAGAGTCTGGGACAATATGATTAACCTCATCTTAAACTAAAGAGCCAATTGTATTCATACCTGCTGTGGGGCCAGAGATTAACCTACTCAGATACAATGATTTAAAAAGAGGGGAAAATATCGCAGAAATGAGGATCTCCAAAACTGAGGACAACCTAAGAGGGATTGGCAGTATAAATGCATCCATAAGGATGTATTTAAAACCAGATCAACTACAGGTATGCAAAGAATTCAGCTGGTGTCTCCTGCTCATCCTTTACATAAAAAAAATGTGGGCTTGTGCTTTTTTTTTAAATCTTGCATTTCACAGTGTCTCTTCAAGAGGTTGAGAGAAGCACTTCCTTTGTTTTCAACTATTAGATTTATGTAGATAAACAACTGACTCAAATTTAGAAGTTCAACAGAACAGGAATGTTTTGAACATAAGGATGCTTCTATTACCAGATAACAATTCTCAGTACATCAATAACATTTATGTATATATTGGTGGAGGTGTTGGTTGGGTAGATGAGAATTTTCTCAACAACTATTCCAACCACTGATGGAAGCAAAAAGCATTATATTTCAATAGATGACTAAAGTAAAACATTCATTCATTCATTCATTATCTGTAACCACGTCTCCAATTCAGGGCCGCGGTGGGTCCGGAGCGTACCCGGAATCAATGGGCACAAGGCAGGAACACACCATGGAGGGGGCACCAGTCCATCACAGGGCGACACACATTCACTCAAACACTCATCTACGGACATTTTTGAGTCGCCAATCCACCTACCAACGTGTGTTTTTGGACTGTGGGAGGAAACCGGAGCACCTGGAGGAAACCCACGCAGACACAGGGAGAACACACCAACTCCTCACAGACAGTCACCCGGAGTAAACCCACGCAGACACAGAAAGAACACACCAACTCCCCACAGACAGTCACCCGGAGGAAACCCATGCAGACACTGGGAGAACACACCGACTCCTCACAAACAGTCACCCGGAGGAAACCCACGCAGACACAGAAAGAACACACCAACTCCACACAGACAGTCACCCGGAGGAAACCCATGCAGACACAGAAAGAACACACCAACTCCACACAGACAGTCACCCGGAGGAAACGCATGCAGACACTGGGAGAACACACCACACTCCTCACTAACAGTCACCCGGAGGAAACCCACGCAGACACAGGGAGAACACACCAACTCCTCACAGACAGTCACCCGGAGCGGGAATCGAATCCACAACCTCCAGGTCCCTGGAGCTGTGTGACAGTGACACTCCCTGTTCAGCTGTGCCATGGTGCTTCCCAAGCAAAACATTTATCTTTTAATTGATGTGATGTATTGAATCTAATATTACTATAGAAATGAACTTTAAGATTTTTAAATCTATGGTTGATTTTAAGGGTGAATGAATCTACGGACTAGTTAACAGATTTCTATGAACATTTCACTTGAAAGCCATATAATGTGTTGTTCACCCTGAGGTTAATTCTACTTTCCCGTAAGAACTTTTCAGAGAGAAAAGATAAGTCCACCACCCTCCACCCCAACCTTGCCAGCAGTGTTGTGACGTTGATCCATTGAGCTTTTTCAGTTCTCCCCACTCACAGAGCAGCGCCGATGCCTTTATCATGGTGTCATTTACTGAGCGAGTATGTGTTCAGAACAGTGTGTGTGTTAGGACAGTGTGCTAGTGTGGGTGTGTGTTATATGGGGAATATTGCGCAGTTGCAGCATGATTGATCTGTTGAATGGTTCTGTTCACTGCAGCCCACGCGGCCAGGGCTGCTACTCACTCTCCATCACGCACCTTTACTCTCACTGTTCAGAGGTGACAGAGGCCTGACACCAAGATATTTCATGACCCACTCACTCTTGCACTCTGTTTCTTACGCACACACACATACACACTCACACACTCTTATCTCCATGGATTCAGGACCATTGGTGTTCTCACTTAACAAATAACTAATTATCTAGCATGTTAAAAACCAAAGTTCTTTAGAAATAATAAACAAATTAGTCCTAACGGTTCTCCACTTGCAGCCGTCTCATTTACACACAGAATCACATCAGTATCACAGTCTTAAATCGGCACCAACATTTCACAGCTACCAATCAACCGAAATTTTGAGCTTGAGGTTTTGTAAAATGTATTAACATTTGTTTATTTGTTGTTATCATTGATACTGAACGACAAATATATGACTTGTAGCATTTATTCAAATTCACTGATACAATGTATTGTTTACCTACATTTTCAGATTTATTCTAATTTTAAAATTATTTAAAATACAAACACTGTCCAGATCATTGTTAATATCATTTTTGCATCAGTGTACAAAGATCTTGGTGCAGTACTGCATTTCAAATCAAAAACAACAATATGGACTTTAGGGCAGTGACTGTAATTAGGTAATAACCATAAACAGAAGCAAGTGCAGTTTACAAACTATAACATTTTCAAAAGCTTGCTTTGAATGAATTAACAAACTTTAAAATAGCTTTTTTTGTGCAAAAATTGTGCAAACCAAGTGTGCAGTCAGAACTCTGATGGGTGTGTATGGATCTTATGGTCAGCTGTAAGTTCAGGATCAGTCAGCTGTATGTTTTGTGGTAATCAAAATAAATGTGACACATTTGGCCTGTGGTTGATTAGATGACGCCGTGTAATGTGTGAGATAATAGCGCACATTTGTTATGTACATATTAATGGTGTCATTGATGTTGCCAGCATGTATTACTAAACTGCCAGATGTTAGCCTCCTGCTTCTGTGTGTTATTTTATTGAATGCAGCTTTATAGTTTTAGTCTTGGGCTGTTGCTTCATAATGTTAGTTTAGTGGCATGTGCTTGGCGTAGGAATATTCATGTTAATGCTATAGATTACATTTACTGCATTTGGCTGACACTGTTATCCAGAATGACTCACAGTTTTAATTCTAGTACACATGGAAGCAAATTATATGTTTGTTGTTATGTTCTGATTCTCGCCGAAGGGATCTTACTGGTGTAATGTGGTGGTTACCTGGGAGGGAAAACAAAACCTGGTCTTCTGTGTATAAACCAGTAGGGTTACACACCAACAACTACAAGACTGTATAGTTGTATATGCGCTATATTTACCTCTCGTATCACATACTAACTGACAGAGAAAATGTACCACATATAGTTCTAATGTACAAAGAATATAAATATAATTTTAAATGTAGAACTTTGGTCTTAACATCAAATTAAATACAAAAACAAAATATAAAGAGTCAAACAAGATGCAATAAGTGTTTAAAATTTACAGTTGCAGTGGAAAATGTTTAACACTGTTCCCTTGCTCAATGTACAAAAATCTCCTAAAGGTACCACCCTAGTGATGTGAAAAGTACTATCCCACAGATGTTCTGAATGGGCAGAGTATCCATGCCGAACATGAATCAACACAGGAAGAGTTATTTAAATAATAGGGAAGACAAGAACAAAAATTAGATCAGAAATCTGTAAATTACTGAACAAACACTGCATGTTATCTATATTATCTTCCATATTAGCCTTATACAGTATATATATCACGTACATGTGACACCCAGAACCAGCTCGAAGCACTTCAGGTAGGCTCAAATGTGAAAAACCTGCATATTATTAGAGAATGTAGGTACCTTGTGATAAAACATTGAGTTTAAATGGGCGAACAAATACCATTGGATGAAATGATATAAAGCAGGTCTGAAAATTAATTGGTTGACATCATTGTCTTGATTTACTTGTTCTTTTGTATAAGGAATGCGTCTGCAGGACTCACAGTTTGGCAGACAACTGTATGATGTAACCCACTGCTCAAATGGTGGGCAGACTGTCATCTGGATGTAAAGACGGCACTTAAGGCAATAATTAACCCAAGTTTTACACCTCTTACAGAAACCTAAATATTTCACTGTCTGTGAGTCAGCAGGCTGTATATAAATCACAGAGAGAAGAAAAACTACAAACTGTTATTTTTGTAAATAATGCTGTCTCAGTGGTACATTTGAGTGTTTTCTGAACCTGCTGAAGTCATACACTGCCAGTGGCAAATTAAAGATATTATGGCACACCACAAGACACATGTTTTTGTGTTCTGAATTGCCACTTTGTGCATTTCACATTGTAATTATTTCAGCAATTCTAAACGTTTAGGCCTATTTTTGAATGAAAGCTCAATGTTTTTCTTATTTGCTTGTTGCTATCACCAGTAGATGGCGCAGTGAGGCAGTCTGGAGTTCAAACCTCTAAACATGAGCACAGAGCTGCGGCGTGCAATATGCAAAAATACATCATAGCAATTATGTAGAAAACATACCGTAATATTTCAACGCTTTGCTGGTAGTAGAGCATCCAGTAATATATTTAAAATCTAATATTTACTGAAGTAATATCTCTCAAAAGGTGAATAACAAAAATACTAAGAATGCAGTATGATAGCATGAGTATACGCTACATTTTTTACAATAAAATT
Organism: Hoplias malabaricus; assembly: GCF_029633855.1. Taxonomy (NCBI): domain Eukaryota; kingdom Metazoa; phylum Chordata; class Actinopteri; order Characiformes; family Erythrinidae; genus Hoplias; species Hoplias malabaricus. The sequence continues at coordinate 32,813,806 of NC_089811.1, read as the reverse complement.
CATATATAAGTAGCATACATTTTTAAATATTTTGTTTTGTTATTATTTTAAAATACACAGATTAGCCATAACATTAAGACCACATCATTGTTTGTACATTCACTGTCCATTCTCTTAGCTCCACTGACCCTACAATAGAAACATGAAGTTATACAATTACAGAGTGTATAATTATATACAATTTGGTTAGTGTGTGTTGTGCTGGTAGGAGCGGATCAGACACAGCAGTGCACATAGAGTCCAAAAAACCCATCAGTGTCACTGCCAAAAGCATCCTGTGGGCAGCATCCAGTGGCCGTTAATGAAAGACTACAGGACGACCAACACAAACTGTGCAGCAACAGATGAGCTACTGTCTTTGACCAAAAAGCGAGGGGTGTCTAATGGAATGGACAGTTAGTGGGCAAAGTGTTTAAAAACTCCAGCAGCACTGTTGTGTCTGATCTGTTTGTACCAACACAACACAAACCCTCTGTGGGTAAGGTGCCCTCTTTGTGCCTTTACCATTGAAGAACCGGGTGAAAAGGGGGCAAAGAAAATATGCAGAGCAACAGATGGACTACATTCTGTAATAGTAAAACCACAAAATGCTCCTGTGTGGTCAGTAGAGCTGAGAGAACTGGAGAGTGAGTGAGTGAGTGTAGTAATAAAGAGGAGGTCGTAATCTTATGGCTGCTTGGTGTATACTGGATGAATATGTTGGTTATAAATGTCATTCTAAAATAGAAAACCTTGCATGTCAACAGAAGAAACAACAGTAATTTTATCAATGATAGGGTTAAAATTGTATATAACAACAAATGACAACATCAACAAATAATGTAGTTGTTACACAAACAATATTCCATTGTTAAAAATTATATAATGCTTTCTTTTAATGTATTAGAAAATTCAACAACGATATAAAGTCTAAAATTGAAAGGAAAAGCCCACATGGCTGGAGTGTATGTGTTGTTTAAATTGGCTGTAATTTTTCAGTGAGGAGTGAGACATGGGCTCAGCGGCCTGTTCCTTTTCAGTAATGCAGTTCCACAGTGACCTCTAGATGGAGCTCAACTCCACAGAACCCTCCAGTCATTTCACAATGCAATAAGAAACGACACCGACCATTTAATGTTGATAAAACCATAAATCCTCAACTGCCAGACTATTCCTTACTATTATCATTAATAGTGGCAAACAGAATTCATCTGTGTTTATCACAGCCACGAAATAACTGCAGCATATCCACACAGGGATAGTTTTTGTTATTAAACCAAACAAAACAAAGGCCCTGCTAATACCATTCCCACTAAAAAGTAAGGTCATTTTTATACTAGCAATATATTTTTTTAACCCCTTATATGTACTGGTAGTAAAGGACAGTGTAAGAGGGATTATATTTATTTCAAACGTGTTGTTTGTTGGCCTTACTCCCCTCATTACCACGCTAAGTGATTAGCATTAAGCCGCGGTAAACAGGGCTGTGGGTTGAGCTTCAGCTCCTGGACAAGGGGCTTCTCTCTCACATCCCCCACCACAAACGGCTACCTCGCTGACCTTGCGCTGGGAAAACACTCCAGCATACGGACATACGCAAGTGGAAATGCGGAGGAAACAGAGAAGCGCAGGCGGGAGAGCAGGCGTTCCATCCAGGCGCCGTTTCTACGGTCAACTTTGCATGCGAGCACACAGCGGTGCAGCAGCAGCAGAGCTAGCTACCGCTCTCCCAGGACTTTGGGGGACATAAGGAGTCCTGCACATCTGTTTCCTCAGCCGCCACACGGAGGAAACCGGATGGAAATCACACCGAATTAAAATAGAATCAACGGCGTTGTTAAAAAACCCTGTCGGGAGCTTTTGGGCAGACTTAGCTGATTTTTCACGTCACTTACAAAACATTTGAGAGTATTACACATTTTTTTTTCCGCATAAATGATAATTTGTTATACCACATTGTCATAAAAGTGTGTGTGAGCACATGCCGCTTCTGTACCACCTTTATTTTATTCTTACCTGGCCTTACATGTCTTTATTTTTGGTCACGTGGACTTACATCACCTGTGCTGATGACAAATGGGCTACAAATTAGCAGTCACGATTTCACTAAAAATATAATACCTGTCATAAACTTTAACCATACGCAAGGACCCAGTTGCTGTAGTTTAATGATTTATGAAACAATGGAAAAAAAAGAATCAGCCATGTCATCCAGTGCAAACAACGTCTGTAACTAATGAATTAACATCACATTTCCAGAGTTGTGTATTGAAATACAGTCACCCTCCTCTTGCCAAACTGCGGGTACTAAATCAGAATTCTGAATTGCTTCGAATACTTATGGAAACTCAAACAGCACATTTTCTTTCTTCCAGAGGCTCGTAAACATCTCTGCATGGTGCTCATCCAAGGCCAAGTACCACAAAGATGTGCTCATGTCAAACACTACAGCGGAGCTGCTGGTGTCCAAGTCACTGTAAGTCAGATCAGGGGAAAAGGACAGATCTCTGGCCAGGCACCAGACTGACTGCCAGGTGCTGGATGGCCAATACACTCCCTGTTTTATTTCTCTGCCTTACCATTTACTCAATATGCAAAATGGGCCTTTAACATTGCCATGTCTGAGAAACCTATTACTGAATTTACATGTGAGCGTGCCAGCTACTGTAAGTGATTTTCCTTCCATGTAGACTCAGAATGAATCACCTGGCCCATTACTGTGAGCCTTTATGAGCATTTGAGCTGTCTGATAGAGAACATCATAAGCAAATTCAATAAACTCAAACAGCTTTAAGGTAAATGCATGGGAAAGCACATTGCTGCACTATTATTCCTCTACTGCCAGCACCTAATATCCTTTATCAGGAAATAAAGTGTTGATTTTTTTTTTTGAGGCACAGATGCTTTTTTTAAAGAAGCTTTTAGTGAGGACTCAGCAACAGAGGTACAGCACTAGATTTTACTTCCCACCAACTACTGAAGAGAATGAAATGGCTTTCATTATGTTAAGATGGAATTATATGGAGTCTTTATTGCTAGTTCTGATAGCTCAGCAACTGAAGCCGTTAGAGTGGCTATGAAAGTGAGTTAAAGCTATCTGAGAGATATTCAACCAAGGCAAAGCTTAAAACTGCAAGATACCTAAACAACGCAGGATGATGTTTTCTAAGTTTACTGTGGACAAAAAGTGCAATATTCATTTCTGTTGTCCTCGCATATAGACGTGTGTGTTCATCAAAGTACACTAGAAAACACACACACACGTCTTCTATTTCTACGCCATTATTTATTAATTTGTGCATTCTACCAGTTTGTCAGCTGTTACTCGTTTATAATAATAATAATCATAATAATAAACATCTTTCTCAATAATGATCACCAAAATAACAAAGTTACTTCCACCTGCCTAGTCCATAAAGCAGAACTGGTGAAACCAGGTTGGCATGAACAAAATATTATTGCAGTATTGATGTGTGTGTGTGTGAAGGGGGGCATCAATACTGTGCAATAATAAAGCTTTATTTACTGCAGCTCTGTGGGGAGCTACTGTAGCGTTCCACCTTTTGCCAATCGACTGGCTGCCACACACACACATGCACACATTCTTGCCTTCTCTCTCTGCTTCACTACTTTCAAATGTAATTACTTTCCAGGCTATTCATTTAGGAATTCATTGTCTAGTAAAATCATCCCTGTTTCTGAAAAACGAGTAGGGTCACATGTGCTAAACTCCAAAGCATTGATTAATGCAGCCAGTGTGGATATTAAGGTTTGTGCTTGTGTGCTGCATTTTGGGGCTGGTAGAATGTAGCCAGCCCCCAGGCACGTGTGTGGGGTCTTATCACTGCTTTAGCCTCCACCTGGACCAGGCTGGCCTGCACCGGCCCAGCCAGTCAGCCCGCCTCAGGCTCCCCTAACATTCTCACACACACAACAAACGAGCAGGAAAGTGCTGCTGTGACAGTTTTTTTGGGCGGCTGTGTCGCCAAGCTGCTGATGAAGTCGTGAAGAGAGGAGAGAGTGGAGCAGGGCAGGTGTTTCCTGTCTCTCCTGGGAGCGTGGGACTACACCTGCCGGCCGCAGGCCAGAGCATGTGATGGATGGATGGGATAGGAACTGACTCAGCCATTTCACCGCTCTACCTGGGGCACCGAACCAGATTGAAACACACTGTCATCACACAAACAATAACAAGCATTCATCTTTTAGCAGGCCATGGAAGAGGCTGCAGCTCACAGGCCCTGTGCTGGAGCCATGCTGAGAGCCAGGGCTGAATTAAGGGAAGCAAGCCTCATTTTAGGAAACCGCCAACTCTCACTGGCCCAGTGCAACTGACACAACTTGGACAGCCACAGAACCAAGTCGCTTTTTCAGCAAAGCTTCTTTATGTAGCTGCTGCCCGCGAGCAAAGCCACCTGGCTGCATTCAGCCTATAAAAGGCTGCACATTACATGCAGTAGGAAAACACGTCACAATTCAGGCTTTTATGATATGACTGAGAGTGGTCCAGGCCTCGGTGGAATCTGGAGAATGCTCTGAGCCCGGAGGAGCCTTTGTATACGTTTCACTTGTGTGCATGATGATAAAGAATATAAAAATAATAAACAATATAAAACTATAAATTCATATATTTAGTGCACAATGCTCAAGGCTAGGGAAGATATGTTTGATATTGAAATAGCAAATAAAACTTTATTAAATGCATTTAGTACAAGATTTACCACAATATTTTAGAAAAATGTGGCAAAATTGCCCTGAATAAGTAGAGTGGCTTTATATGTCACCTTTTATCTCTACTGCTGTATGGAATTTGCATTATAAATGATGTTAATTGTTCGGTATTTCAGAGCACTGTAAAAAAAATTTGGTTTCTGAAAGTACATGAAAAATGACTTTTTTTAAAAGCCACAAATGCTGCTGGAAGGCGCAGTTCATAACAAAATCAACAGAGGGCACCTTGTTCATGAGGGTGATACAGGCCCACACAATGGGCCTAATTCCTTTCATATTGCAAAGGGAGTCTTAATGCTATGGGTGGGCAGAATATAAAAGAGAGGATCTCCAATATTTTTTGTACAGTTGGTTCATTCCATATGAAATTAAGAAACTATATTTCACTCCTGAAAGCCTTATTATAATGTGGAAGTCTACGATGAATACTAAGGCTACAATCATGGACATGAGGTAATACAAACTGAACGGAGCAGGCCCATAGAATACAAGTATTTGACAGTTATAGATGGACTCCAATATAATACTCAAAAACCTCTGAGGCTTATTCAAAATTGAAAGCATAATCTTATCTAAAAGTAGCACGCTTTGAAAGTGTGATAAAAGCTGCTTTGTGTCGCTGTTGCCTCTCCTCCACACAGCAATAAATCTCAGCCCGGAATAATTGTTTACAGTTGAAATTAATGTAACATGCATTCCTCAGCAGCTAATAAATTAGAGCCTCTCTCATTAGCATCTGAATTGATTTCCCCCTAATTCACACACACGGCACACAACACATGTGGCTGGATGCAGCTCAACTGTTTTTTTTTTAATTCTCATAATCCTCACAGACAAAAAATGTAGGAAAAGAAAAAAAAGATATATTTAAAGAAAGCAATGAATATAAAACTGTGGAATATCATTGGTATGCAAATGCTGTACAGCCACAATAGAAACAAATGGGCAACCTGCTCATTTATTATCCTCATTGTTCTACTTTTCTGGCACTGTTTTGTTTACTAGTGCCTAGTTTCAAACTTACACTCTGGCTGGTTGTTTAATATCCTGCATTGCTTATGCCCACTGTTGGGCAGCTCTGAGCAGAGGTGGTCTGTTCTAGAAATGTCCAGATGCTTAATAGGAGGACTAGAGTGAGCCTGATGGAGTCCAGGCTGGCTGGACATCATCAACAGCGATGATGATCCTTGCTTTCTAGCTGCTTATACAAAGGCACTGAGTAGAAGATTGATGGATGAATAATATAGAGAATATGAGAATGTGATAGTTTCAAAAAGTAACTGCTTGTGTGTGTGTGTGTGTGTGCATGTGTGTGTGCATAGGCCCTTTGGCTTGCCATTTCTCTTATCTTGTCCTGTGCTGCTTATCTGGTCAGTGTACAGCAGTAAGTCTGTACAAAGCCCAGCACACACACCTCTGGCCATGTGCTTGGGAGAGAAAAGATGAGTGGACAAGTGTATGTGTTTCCCTCTCCGTGCATTCAAACAGAATGATTATGAAGCAGAGTAGATTGTGTGCTTTGCATGTAAGATTTGGCTTTGGTTTTGGAGCAAGGTGTGTGTGTGTGTGTGTGTGTGTGTGTAAGCAGTAGAATGGGGTGTGGGTCGCCAGCCCATAGGCGTGTTGACAGATTTAGGGGATGTTGCGGGCTGTACTGGACAGCAGTGGACTGTATTGCGGATACATGTGACATGTAGCACTCCCCTAGCGTCGCAGAGTGATGACATCCTCCTTTTAATGAACAGAGTTAACGTATCTGTATCAGAGCTGCACAGGACCGTAAATCAGTCACCATAAGCAGAGCTCTCACACAGGAAAGATTATGTAATGAGGAGATTTGCAGAGGAGGGGAAGAAAACAGTGCAGGCTTACTGGGCTTGGCCTGTTACTCTGCTGTAATATCCTGTAACCTTGCTAAGACAGGTCTGAGAGAAGACTTTAAAATAAAGACAAGGTCACAATGAGCTGTGTGCCTTGCTATTTTCTTCATCAGGGAGGAGTAAAATTCAGGCAAGCATGGGCAGTCCTAATGGGGTTCTGGAGGGCATGAAAAGGCCTATTTCAGTGAATGGCTAATGTTCACTAGATAATTAGTTTGAGGGTTTTTTTTTGTGATAGTATTTTGACAGATACATGTAGTCAGTTTAGTACTTGTTCTAAAACAAGACCTTATTCTTTACATCCTCATGCGCTTTCCTGTCAAGGGAACAGGCTTTTGAAACCAGGCAGATTTCTGCTTTACTCTTACTAAAGGGTAAATTTGTAATGAAATGTAATGAGAGTGTTTTACTTATACTTCATGCATTTGCCACCTCTGCATTCTTCTATGTGTGAAGTAAAAGGATGCTAAGTCTCAAAATTCAAAATCTAACTGTAACCGTAAACAATTGTGCAACTCAGCCTTTGCCAGACCAAGATCGACTTTATGCAATGTTTGCTACGCAAGCTCCTATTGCTTAGTGGAAACCTGATTTTTAGCAAAAATAAACCAATTTTATGCTACCACTAATATAATAGAACATTAATTAAAACTACTACAGCTAGCTAATTTAGTTAAACATAAAAAAGAAGAAATCAATAAGAAAAACCTACAAAAAACATTTCCAAAAAAAGTTGAGACACTGCAAAATTTAAATAAAAACAGTATGAATATGTGCAAATAATTAAAAGTCTATATTTACCGAATAAATTACCTAATAAAATGAAATACAAATGGTGGAATGTTATTGTTTTAAAATATATATGCCAATTTGGAATTGATACCAACAAACATTACAAATAAGTCTGGAGAGGGCAACAAAAGACCTGTAAATGTGGGCATTGCTACAAAAATAAATGAGGTTAATTGACAACAGGTCAGTTACATAATTGGGATTTAAAATTGGGATCTCAGAGAGGCTGAGTATTTCAGAATTAAGGACAGAGATGTTCACCATTCTGCGAAATACTGCATTAGCAAATAGTTAAACAATTCAAGAATCAGATTTTTCAATGAGAAATACCAAAGAAACTAGGCATTTCCTCATCTAAAGTATATAATATCATTAAATGTTTCAGAGAATCCAGTGAAATCTCTACATGCAGGGACAAGGCCCAACCTAATATTGGCTGGCTGTGATCTTCAGGTCCTCAGGTGGCACTGCATTAAAAACAGACACAGTTCTGTAGTGTAAATCACTGGATGGGCTCAGAATCAATATAAAATTACTTTGTTTATGAATCATTGTCCACAAATGCAAGTTAAACGGAGGTGAATGGACCAACAGAAATGCTCCATAATTTTGACATTGAGTTCCATTGAATGTTAAGAAGGCCTTTTTCTTCTATACAGTTACTGTTTTGAAGATTCATGTTTTTTTCTTGGGGCAGCCAAGATTTGTGTTCATGGGACCTCCGAATATGTAATGCAGGCAGCCATCATTAGGCGGAAACAATTTACAAAGAGATAGCAGAACTCAAGAGTTTGGTACATTCTGTTGGTACATTTTTAATGATACAACACTAGTGTTAACTGATAAAATCAGTGCTGACAGAAATAGCAGGATGAACCCTCAAGTGTACAATATGAGTTCTAAGGTTATACTTTCTCCTCCAATTTAGTCAAAATCTGCAAATCTGATCATCTGACATCGCTTGGCACTGCAATGGGATAATGACCCAAGAACTTCTTAAAGGAAAATTTCCTTAGTGATCAGGTCAAAAATCTTAAGACATTCTCAGATATTTTCATAAGAAAGTCTTAATTATATTTTTTTAATTTTCTCTCAATACACTCTTCACTGTTTTTTCTCCTGGGTATTCAGTTAGATCGACGCAGCTGATAGCAACTGGATGAAAAGAAGTGTCAAACTAAGTGTTCAAAAAACTTAAAATTAGAAGATGGGTGGCACAGTGGTGCAGCAGGTAGTGTCACAGTCACACAGCTCCAGGGACCTGGGGTTGTGTGTTCGAGCCCTGCTCCAGGTGACTGTCTGTGAGGAGTTTGGTGTGTTCTCCCTATGTCCGCGTGGGTTTCCTTCAGGTTTCCAAAAACACACCTTGGTAGGTGGATTGGCGAGTCAAAACCAAGTCCATAGGTGTGAGTGTGTGAGTGAATGTGTGAGTGTGTGTCACCCGGCGAAGGACTTGTCCCCCCTCCAGGGTGTATTCCCACCCAATGATAACAGCTAGGCTCATGAACAACTGTGAAACTAAACTGGATAAGTGATTTAAGACAATGAATGAATGAAAGAATTAATTACAAGATGGAGGTATACAGCCAACGGGAACAAATAAACACATGCATATTTCTCCTTGTGTAGAAACTAACAGTACTTTAAGAACAATCTCCACTAATAATAGACATTAAATATAGTTAAAAATAGACATTACTGAGAGTAATCAGCTATTTAAACTTATAATTTTAGAGTCTTACCTGGACTATACTCAGCTCCAAGACAAGTGTGAGGCTTTTGAAAGGTTAAAAAATAGTTATGAACACATTTTAAATAAGTACCAACTGTTCTTAGAATTTTTCTTAAGATAAAGTAAAGAAAGAAAAGAGACAATTCTTAAGAAGATATTTGAAGGTTTGTGATTTAAGAAGAATTTCTTTCTTAAGACACTCTTGTGAATCAGGCCCCAGAATATCATCATCATCATCATCATATTCTTTGGCTTTTAATCCCTTTCAGGGTCACGGTACCCCAGAACATATTTAGCCAATATTGATTAGTTCTTACTACTTTAAACCCACAAACACATCCTACGTTCCTGCAGATGAACACCAGACCATTCTTCCTCTGACGTTTTCCTTCCTTTGACCCCCCCCCCCACACACACACACACACAAAACACAGTTCTGAGGTTTTAGGGACGGCAGTCTGTAACCCAAGTCATAATTTGTAAAGCGCCACTGTCAAATGACAGCGGTACACAATTTGTGCTTTGTGCAATTTTAGGGGAGGACTTAATTTTTGTTAATACTTGAACCTCACAATAATCCAAGTGAATACTACAGCCTTCTCCTTCTGACATTTTCATTGGCCTTAATTCTGATAGAATCAAAAGGATACAAACATATTTATCTATAATGTTTATACTTCAGCTCCATCTGACATATGTTAACCACAAATTGATTTTCTCTGTTTTCTTTTTTTTTTCTAGTACAATGCTGTGGTAACAGAATCCATATTTTGTGAATAACTGTCTTTATGCTGTCAAGACATTGACAAAATATAATATTTCTCCTCTCTCTCTCTCTATCACACACACACACACACACACACTGCAGATAGTCCTAAGGGCCCTGCAGTAGTGCACTGGTGTGCCTCTATCTCTTGGTAAATGGAGGGTCTGGCTGACATTTGTCCTTAGCTGTAATGTGATTGTGCTTTACTGCACAGTGCAGTGTAATTGCTGACTAGTCTGTTAACCTTTCAAATCAGCATGCAGCTGTGCTGCCAGAGATGAGGCCGATAGAGACAGAAACGCACACATGGTGTGACTGAGGCGAGAAGAGAATTAGTAATGTAGAAGGACATTACTGCAATAACAAATGATTTCTTTTGATTACATTTGGGTCAAACATGAACATTACAGTCTTACTGAAAATCTTTAAGAAGCAGAGAACATATTAGTTACATCCTGATTTAAACTTGATTTACATTGAATATTATTTATCAGCAAAAAAAAAAAATTCTTTAATGGAATACTAGGTAAGATCTGGGTTTTTGTCCCTGGGCTTCCCACTACAGTCGCAGAGTGTATTTCACTTTTACAACACTGTCCTGAAATCAAGCTGGTGAGGGAGGGGCGAAGGTTTCCTACCCTCCTCCAAAAGTTACAGTGCTTTTGAAAGTGCAGTTTCTGCAGTGCTGAGTCCAGAGTAGCATAAACAGAGGCTCTATTCTCCCTAGTACATGTCAGTGAAGAATCACAATGATTTTGAAGCTTTAAGTTTATTGTTATAATTACAAATAGTCTTTCCAATGCAGAGGATCAGTTTCCCTAAGGGGATTAATAAAAGTAATTCTTCTTCTAAAAAGCATAAAATGGAACACCTTCCCACATTCATGCACTGGGAATGCACTGGAAAACTTGAAAGACCACCAAAAAAAAGCACCTAAAGCTTTCTTCTTTGACAGATAAACTAACTGAACACTTCCTGACTTACAGTATTACAGACATTCTTCTTGTTTTACATATTACTGCTGTGAAAATTCTTTTTTAGCACGGTTGCAAATTAGCTTGTCTACTCTTGCTTTTGCAAATTTAAGTGCCTTTCACTGAGGCAATGGAATAACTGTCATCATGGCTCTGTGTGATGTGGCTCTATAACACACTCTCAGAGTGCTCAGTGTAATCGCCCACAGCCCTTCCTCCCTGCATGACTCTCACACTGCACTGGCAAAAACTCCAAAGGGGCTCGACTTAGCTTGTAATTAGATCTCATAGAACTAAATCAAATTCATTTAAATGAAAGAAGAAGGCAAAACCCACTGCTGGCCGTGTGTTGTGCTTGTGTGTGGGGTAGTGTGTGTGTGCTGGCTAATTCAGTAATCTAACAATGCCGGAGAGGATGAAGGCTGCACAGGCTGCTGTTGCTTCCTGTAGCTCTGTGCTTAACCTTGACGAGTCAATATGATACAGGCGCAATTTGCTTATCTCCTCCTGACACCAGCACTGTATAGCTCAGTGCGGGGCCGAGGGGCTACGCCATTAACATAGCTCACAAACACATCACTCTCCCATTCTCTGCTTCTCTCTTTCTTCCTTTCACGCACACATGCACCCTTTAGACTTATTGGCGATGAATTGATATAGTAGTGCTGATCTAAGATGTCGGCCTACATTTTTCAGCAGTAATGAGGGGCCATTTAAAACATGTTGCACTTTCACTCGTCTCAATGTGTGGTTAAGATCCCATTAGTATTCCTAAAAGACGAGTTAGACCTGCCCATCTCTGCAAGAGCCCCAAACAGGCCTCCTCATGCAACAACACCCATCACCAATCAGGACCACAGCTGATCCTGACAGGTAACGGCCATCAGTGAGCGGGTGCAAATCACGGGCCACAATGGTCACAGTCTGTTCGGCTATTTAGACGGGATGTTTGAGGGTGGCTTTTAGACCACAGGGTCTATGATGTGCGTGTATGTGTGTGTTCCAGCTTGCGTTTATTTGTGTAGAGTGGCGCACGAGGCCAGGCCTTTGCCTGTCTGTGGACCGTCAGTGTTGCTGAAAGTGAGATGATGTAGAGGCCTGGGAGAAAGTTAATTTCTCTTGATCACCGTGTGCAACCTGCAGCCTTAATGGCGGCCGTAATTAATTCTGCTGATGGTAATCACCGGGGCTGGTCCCCACAATTATCAGGCTGCCGCAGATGGGCCGCCGAGCAGACATGAAAAATTAGGAAAATGAATCTGTAATGGGGTGGCAGATCTAATCTACGTCAGAGAAAACAAAGTTAGGAAGAGCGAGGAGCCGCCGGAGAACGGCTGAAAGCCCCACCGCACAAGACAGGCCCCTGACAGAGCTGAAAAATGTTAGCGTGTCCGAAGTGTTTGGTAATTACTGGGCCATTGGATTCCTCCATCGTTAATTTATCACTGGGAGAGAGGTGAGGTGCTAGATATCGGATAGGGAAGAGTGGAAACGGCCGTGGTCACGTGCGCCAGTGTCACTGAAAGGTTAATCAGGTTCTGCTGCTGGTCTGTGTGGCCTGCACAATCAACTCCCAATCAGCTGCAAGAAAAGAGGAACCAGCCACTGATAACGATAGAGATGGCGAGGGTGAGAGAGAGAGAAGTTAACACACACTCCATTTCTCACTCACTCACTCATTCAGTCTCACCACACACGCATAAACGTGTGCCCAGAGGTGTGCGATTGGTTCACTCATACACACTGATGGGGGAATAACGGAGGCACGGCTGGTCAGAGGACAGACCCTCCCAGAGGACATCTTCCCTGCCAACGTCAAACAACATTACACCAAATACAGCTGATTAATTGGAATGGCGGAGGAGCCATTTTTCATGCTGCAGCCTCAGCCGAGCAGCTCAGCTCACCGTCACTGCTGTTTGCTGGCCTTAATTACTCTCTCACCTATTCTCTCTTTAATAAGGCATGCCACAGCCTCCTCTGAAATTTGGAGGGTTAAAGCGATTCATCACTCATAATCATTCTTCTAAAGCACTGGGAAACTCAACAATAGACTCAGCTCTCTGCCAAGCACAATATAGCTTAAGTATGTTATGGATGAGGTTTGTAATTACTTGTGCTATATTTTCAACTTCCAATAACCACATGCAATCAAGTAAGGTGGAAGAGGTTATTTCATCATCAAACAAGGCAAGCACTGGAATTGATTTTATGCACCATTTCAGAAAACTCGGCGAGAAACTCTGTTACTAGGAAATGAATGCTTCCAGTGTAAAAAGTGGTGTGAAACAAATATTTAGTTGTAGATTTGCTTTTTGCTAATTTAATAATGTTTTAACTTAATACACTGACTATTAATTGCTGAAATTATACGAGCTGAAAATAAAATAAAAACATAATCAATGAGTAATCTATGTTTTACCTGTTCTTTTCCTTCTAATAAACTCTGGGTCAGTTGAATAATCACATGTCTCATGGCAAGATGCCTTCTTCCATGTGGAGAGTCAATCAATGGCTCACCCTTGATTACTCTGCCCAGGACCAAGTTTTTTCCACTGGTCTCATCAGAGGTCAACTGCTTGTTTTCTGCTAATGACACTCAGGGGATACGGGCAGCACCATAGGTGAAAATCAACCCATAATAACAAATGGGCCGAGGGAGAAGTCTTATTGTTCTTCTTGCCCCGGTAACACAGTAACATGACCCCAGTCCAGGTGTTCCAATGAGGTACAGAACATAAAGATCCACCACAGACACAGCTGAAGAAATACAAGTTAAAGCTTTCAAAAAGAAATCACTGCAGTGTGGATCATCTTTCTGAGGCGAATAAACGTTGTAGTCATGATCACCTTCCTACCTTCATAATAGATGCCATTTATGTTGAGACCAAGTATGATTAAAGCTTATTACCTTTTACTGGGGTTAACTTACCCTCTAAGGAAGTGTGTTATTTGTGAAAGTGTGTAATATTCCAGCAGCGATTAACACATCCACACTCTCAAGGGATTACATGCTATTGCTCTTTTCTGTTTTTCAGAGGAAATTGCATAGTGGTTATTAGCATGACACAGGGGCTGGGAAATGTTGCTTTGAGAATGTCCTCCTCTCCTCTACTCCTGGCTGCCCCTGCCATATTTGCATTTTTATTAGAGCGAGAGAGCAAGTGAGCAGGAGAGTGAGAGGCAGGATAAAGAGGCATGGGAAGAGCCAAAAGCTGCTACATCCAGTGGGAGTTAATTGAATGTATTCAAATGTGATTCATAGAACAATTACACTCTCTTCCTATACATGCATAGCAATTATTTTGAATATATCGGTTCTCTTCGTCCTGCATGCCCTCCTCCTCCTTTTCTCCTCTCCTCTCCCTGCCCTCCAACTCCCTCTAAATTAAAAATCGGACTGGCCTTTGTTGGGGATGTGGAAGAAGAATCAATGACTGCATTAATTACGGCAATTCATTACCCAAATAAACACTGGGCTCACACACTGCAGGACACAGATTTGGGATGTTGGCTCCTGCTCTGAGGTCCCAGTGGTATTAATCTGCTGGTTAGGGTCCACAAATCCTCTCAATGCAAACTGTTTCTGGATCAGTTTTGGTGCAGTACATGATCAAGATTAGTGCAAACACTGGCAAAAATTCTTATCCTGTGAGAGTAATACTGCTATAAAATGGTTTATATACATGAGCTATGAGCTGTTTTATTATGCTTACAAATATCATTATGTGGTCTATAGTACAATGCAATATGATGGTATTCCACTATTGCACCGAAATACCCATGAATTGATTTTTATCCTCTGTAAATATGGAAAAAAAATAAAAGAAATGTAAAGTCATTTTTCAACTGTATACCAAAAGCCATAAAAATGCCTTCTTATAAAGTCCTTATAAGTTTTTTCTTGATCGACAAATTAAGAAAAGAGTATTTGAGTCTTTTCTGTATATGTAAGATTACTCTTTTCAATAGTAAAAGTTCAGGATTTCTTGTTTTTCAAGAAATAACTTGAGCTCATTCCAAGATGCTTGCTGTAATTAGAAACCTTAGGTCACAGTGTTGATGTACTAAAAGAAAACAGAAGGGAAAAAAATAATTTTCTTAGGGTTGATTACTAAACTATTTTTATATATTACTCACTTTCTCTTAAAAAATAAATCAGAAGTATATATCTCATTATTGCTGAATGTGGCTGCAGATAGTTTTGCACCCCCTCATCCAGTTCTATTCACAAATGTGAGAAGGTCTGGAGCAAACGTATATCACTTTAGACATGGTGTCATGCCATGTATTCCATCCACGCAAAACTTGTTGAGTGTAGACTTTAGTACTGTGATGTGTGAATCTACTGTTTTCACAAGCATGTCACCAGAAGTACAGAAACATGGCACTTTGCCTTTGTGTTGTTTCCAGTATTGCTAAAAGTTGTGCAATTTCAATGCGCTATAGGACGTACTGGCTTATACAGGAAAATAAAAAGCAGCCAAGAGGCCTGTCACAACTCTGTGTAGAGACAGTGGATCCCTGTGTGTACTTATGGGAATTTTTGCTCTATATTTTGTACAGTTAGCAAAGGACAGTGATAAAGGACACAGGTCCAGTGCACTGTCGTCTCCAATATCTCTGTCTATCTATGAGTTATATCTCATACAGCTGCCATAATAAAACATGATAATGATGGATCACAGACATGAATTACTGAGGAGTGGATTGTTAGGCAGGATGTATGTGTTTGAACATGTAAGTGTTTATGTGTACAAGTGCCCCGTCCCATGTAAATATTCAAAACATTTTGGAAAATGATACTTATTATAGCCTAGTTATCGCCTCACTCACTGCCAAATGGAAATTATTTGCCGAGTGTTGAGACCAAGCGATAAAACGTCACCTCCTACTGTGTAATTCTACCACTACAGAGTGCCCACATTTCCTCTGGCTTCTTTAACATTTACAAAGGGGCACGGACAAACTTCCCTACCAGGATATAACTTTTAGATCAGCTTAGGGTTGGCTTCTTTCCAAACTAATCCTCCATGCAGAAAGAGAGATATGTGTTCCATGTCCGCTTTGAGTGAGTGATAATGTCATGCGTGACATTCCTAATTAAACAGACATGCTGTAGTAACTGAAAACTGGCGTATAGTTCCCACCCTGGAACTCCTCTCAGCCTGGTCCATTTCATACAGACACCCATACAGCAGCTTCCCACTAGCCATGTTGATCTATGGCTTTCAGTTTAGAGCTAATCATCCTCTTCACATCCCTCTCAGTATATGTTCTCTGATTCAGGGCAGCTCACATTTTTAATTTAGGTTGAGGTCACAAATCTGGTAACACTCTTAAATACTGAGGTCTTGTTACAGAGAAATAAAAGTAAACCTCAATAAATACTTATTAGGATGTACATGTTTAAAGACCCTTTTTTAGGTCACAGTAATATACACAAAAATAGGCAGGAGCATGAGTACATGGCTTAGTATGTGTTTAGAGCTAATCAAAAATGCAGCAGATTAATGTGTTTTTATTGTTTTCTTAAACATTCACTTATAAATATATTCTTAGTTTTTTTCTCTAAATGCTCTGTTAAAGAAGTGGGCTTGGGACTGGAAGGACACTGGTTCGATCCTCATACCCGGCAGGAAAGTTTGGGGGTGGGGGTTTTGAAGTTCATTCGTTCATTCATTGTCTGTAACCACTTATCCAGTTCAGGGTCGCGATGGGTCCAGAGCCTACCCGGAAACACAGGGCGCAAGGCAGGACCACACCAACTTGTGTTTTTGAACTGTGGGAAACCAGAGCACCCGGAGAAAACCCACGCAAACACAGGGAGAACACATCAAACTCCTCACAGACAGTCACCCAGAGCATGAATTAAACCCACAACCTCCAGGTCACTACCTGCGAGGTTGTTAAAAGGGTGCCACCGTGCATCTTAAGCATGTTTTTATAAAGCCCACTACTGCAATTAATTGCATCATCATTACATTTTAGCCTTTGAGAATATCTGCATCCCAAACCACGCATTGTAATTAACAGGGAAACCTCTTCGACTGTAGAACCAAACTGATTATAGACAACTGCAGGCAGTATCTTCAATTGATCAATTGTTCATGACTGAATGAGATATATTACAAATTTCCAGTGCTAGCTGTGATATTCTTAGGAGGTTTATTCCCTCTCTGGCAGAAGAATAATTAAGAAAGATTTCTTACATTATTTGCAATATAAAAAAAAAGTCTAGAATAGTGTGTCTTAATCTGGTACTGGTACAGTACTGTAGAGGTTCAAGCACTCCCTGTCCCAACAAATGATTCAGCCCTTGACAGGCTTGATAATCAGTTGGTTATTTAGGATCCATCAGCCTGCATTAAGGAATTTTTGAAGGAATGACACTGCTAGGATCAGGATTAAAAAACACTGGTTTAGGACATATTTTGCAATATCACTGATTTCTTTGTGATTCAACATAAATACATTTCTATACCAGCTTTGGCACTGAACACTGAAGACATCACAGGTTCCTGTTTTTATGTATTTATTTTTTATCCTAAACATAAATGTGTACAAATATTGTATTATTTCAGGAAGATGTTAAAATGAATTAGTAAATTAGGACAATCATCCTCATTCATTGTCTGTAACCGCTTATCATGTTCAGGGTTGTGGTGAGTCTGAAGCCTACCTGGAATCACTGGGCACAGGGCAGGAACACACCCTGGAGGGGGCGCCAGTCCTTCACAGGGCTACACCAAGTCACACGTTGACTCACACCTATGGACACTGTTGAGTCGCCAATCCACCTGCCAGTGTGTGTTTTTAGACTGTGGGAGGAAACCCATGCAGACACAAGGAAAACACACCAAACTTTAGGAAATTTTCAAATTATCTTTTCTATCTTTATAATTTAGTGTTCTCATAAAGTGACTGAATGTAAACAAAACACATGCCTGAACTCTATCCTTCACCAGAGGTCAATGTAAAACTTACTCTTTAACAAATGCCCTAGTCTGTTAAGCAAAGCAAACAGAAGTCAGTCTAGGCTGTTTCTCAATACCAAGCAGACAAAGAATGAACTGGTGTTCTCTTAGGGTGAAAAGACGTCCTCTTTTACCCGGACATGTCCTCTTTTTTAGACTTAAAAAAATGTCCAGGCGGAATTTTTCTAGAGCTTACATAGAACTTCGAGAAGCGTTTTGTTCACAAACTAGTCCCGCCCTCCCCTACTCCGTTGGGTTCGCTTGAGTGAGAAGGGGGCGTGGTGAAGTAGCCTAAAATCTTCTGATTGGACGGTCTGACTGTAGAGCTACCGTTATTGGTCAATAACCTTCTCTGTAAACATTTAATTGGTCAGTTTGCACGTCAGTAGTCCTTGTTTACGTCAGGCAAAGCTCATGTACCCACCCTCATCTCGAGCAGCTATGCCGAAACGTAAATGTAAGTTCTCGGATGAAGTAAAAAAGAAATTCCCATGTTTTGTGTAGCAAATAAAGGTGTAAATGACCTAAAAGCACACATAAGTTCAGCTAACCATACAACGGCAGCGAGGGGCGTGACCTCATAACCCTCCCCCAACGGATATAGAGCAACGGATTATTTAAATGAATGAATTATGTACACATAGAAGTGCAACAGTTTTTGGTCAGGCAGTACACAAAACTTCACCAGTATATTGTTTAATTATGGTACTTAGAATATTTTTAGCTTAAATAAAAAATTAAATATTTTATTTTTATTATTATACTGTGTATTGTATTAGTTTTTGCCAAAAATCTATCAACAGTATTTTTAAAGCAGATATCTGCCAATTTGCCCGGTGCCACAAAAGTCAGAACTCTCTCTCTCTCTAAGCTCAGGAGTTTATTCACGAACGCATGGCTTCTCACAAGAAAAAAACTGCAAACTGCTGGTTCATCTACAAATAATGAAGCGACTTCGAAATCCAACACTGAAGAAATCAAGAATACAGCAGTAAGTCGCTCACCTCACTGAAAAAAGAAAAGAAAACAAGCTGCCGCTGTTCAGCGCTGCCTCTGATTAAGGCCAGGTGTTGTTGTGGCCTATTTTCTCCAGCACGGTGCGTTGGTGTTTTTATTATTATTTTCTTAAACGGCCCTTTGTGTTGTCGCAGAGGGTGGTTTTTTATTGTGTGTAATATCTGCTGTAACCACACAGTCAACATTTAAGCTAGAGAGGAAAATTGGAATGGAGAGTGATATGGTTAGAGTAGGTGCCTCTGGCTAGTTATTTTTGCCTGCCTGCTTAAATTTAGGCCTACGTTTTTCCTTCCATCCATTAAGCGGTTACATCATTGGGCGCAAGGTGGGAATACACCCTGGAGGGGGCGCCAGTCCTTCACAGGGCCACACACACGCTCACACATTCACTCACGCCTATGGTCACTTTTGAGTCGCCAATCAACCTACCAAAGTGTGTTTTTGGACTGTGGGAGGAAACCGGAGCACCCGGAGGAAACCCATGCGGACACGGGGAGAACACACTAACTCCTCACAGACTCCGGAGCGGGAATCAAACCCACAACCTGCAGGTCTCTGGAGCTGTGTGACAGCGACACTACCTGCTGCGCCACCGTGCCGCCCGCCTATTTTTGGTTTAATAATAAATATAAAATTATTTTTTTTTTATCTCACTTCTATGAACGTCATAGCAAGCTGGCAACCTCGGATACCGTTTGCTGTGTAAGCTAGCGTTAGCATTACTTGGTGTATTAATTAAAATTCACTCAGTACGTATGTGAAATAACACTTTATGTAAATTGTATTATTGTGAACGTTAGATTTTGTTGTCTACGTTAATGTTTTCCTCTCTGCTAACAGCTAGGCAGCTAGCTATCTATTACTAGCTAATTTGTAGCGGCATGTGCAAAGTGAACCATTGTGTTTTATGTATGAACTGCTGTGATTAGGAGAGATGACATTGCTGATGTATGGAATCAGATTTGTGCAAAAAAGAATCGTACAAAATTTTTTTATCTCAAACATAAAAATTATAACTAGCAAACAAAATATCCGGCTCTGACTTTTGTGCTCCATGACTTTTGTGCATGAGCTCTAAGTTCTGCTCCGGATCTCTGAGTGAGCAGTTTTGGAACAAAGCTCTCACATGGGCGGGACTTCTCAGGGGTGCCTTCCCATTGGCTAATGAGTTTTTGAGTGACAACTCGGTGCCCTGAACGTTGCTCGGGACTCTTAGTGCAGCAAGTGTGTGTTTTCGGCTTTGGGATTCCGTGTTTGCAGAATTATAACGCATATGAACATTTACGTTGCTGAATAGCTCTGATATTTAATTAATTTCCTCTTTCATAATATTTAAACAGATAGCTCTTTTTGCTTGAACTGTATACTGTTAGAATATTTTGACTTCTTGTTTATCAATATTAGTATAAATAATAATCCAAAAATGACAGTGGACTTTGCAGAAGTTGTTTGATACAACTTTATTAAATTTGTATTCATTAAAGGAGCAGCAACACTCTTGTCTGTGATGTTTCTCTTTTCTCTGAGAACTCCTGTAACAAAATGCACATAAGGAATTTGTTAAAAATTCAAGATTAACTGTGATCTTCAAAATAAAATTTGGGCATTTAAACCATCTAACAGCGAATTTGGAAAAGCGAAGACCCACTACGTTAGTACACGATAGGTTTCTGGGCAGAGGCTCAAGCCCTCATGAATAATAATTTACAAATAAAAAAATCAAAACAGTAAAGTTCAAAGAGAATTCGTGTTTGTGTAAAATTACTAACTCTTTAATGTTGAAATCTTTCCTGTCTTTCCTCTGCTGAGCTGCAAGGAATGCTTTGGGCACTGAGTTGTCACTCAAAAACTCACTAGCCAATGGAAAGGCACCCCTGAGAAGTCCCGCCCACGTGAGAGCTTTGTGCCAAAACTGCTCGCAAAACTCAGAGAGCATGCGCACAGAACTCGTGCAGCACGCGCAGAAAACGCAGAGCACGCGCAGAACTCAGAGCTCATGTACAAAAGTCATGGAGCACAAAGGTCAGAAGGTCAGAGCTGGATATTTTGTTTGCAAGTTATAAGTTTTACGTTTGGGATAAAATTTTTGTGCGATTGTTTTTGGCCCAAATCTGATTCCATACTGATGTAGCTATGATACTGAACGTCCACAGTGCTTTACAGGTCTAAGTTTGTGTTGATAACTTATTCATAGCGGTTGGCTTTGAAAATAAAAGATTCAGTAGGCACCCTTTTTAAACCTAAATACGGGTTTTAAGGGTTCAGATTAGAGCAACATTTCATATGTTAACATTTGTGCGAGTGCAGCATTTAAGACACAGAAAAAAAAAAGATACATTTTATTTGTAACGGGATTCGTGCTGTTTTATACACTTGCATTTATTTTGGCCCCATATTCCTGTTCTTAGAAATGAAGTTAATACGGTCTTGTTTACCTCAACATTGTGAATTTTATATATAAATTTATTAAAATTTTTATTTAATATTTACACTAGAATGAGAGGAGATGAGTGTATTTGTTTCTGGTTTCTGTAACTGAAGTGCTTCCTTTACAGTATCATGCTTCTGTGATTGTCTTAAATTTTGTCACTGTCAAAACAAATCGTTGTCAAAAGTAAAAAAAAAAAAAATTTAACAGATATGCACGTCTTCACATACTTCACATAACATTCTGTTCCTAGCTCATTTGTGTTTTAATACCTTACAATATTGTACAGATTAAAAAAAGAACATGATAATATTGTATACTCCTCTTGATTCATATATTTAAAACCAGACTTGCCCTGAGTGAGACCTGCTGATTAACCAAGCAGAGTTGTGTTTAGTGTAGAATGAACACCTGCAGTCTCACTGGCACTTTTTGGATGAGATTGAAAATTTCTTTTTAAACGAAATGGCAGTACATGCAGATATATTTCACATTTCCTTGTCAGAAGCTGGTCAGTAGACCAGTAGACACCCACAGTAGACAAACTGAGGCAACATTTAATGATTGATGTCTGTGACAGGAAGCAGAGTGTACCACTTGTTTGGTCAGTCCAGCCAAGGGCCTGAGAATAATGGAAAACATACAGAAAAAACAGTTGACATGGCTTTTTAGCTAGAAGTCCTCTATTACATAAAAATATGTATTGAATAATAATTTCTACTGAAATGTTATTATGTGGGGGGTACATTGGTAGTCTATGTACATGATGTTAGAATTTTTCTATTGATTTGGACTTTGGAGGGCATAATTGTGCATTTGACTTAAGCTGTATAATGAAGCTGAGCTCTTATTACTTTGGTTTTTGTCCAGATTTAACATGGTATTTGTCTGCAGCTTTGGCCATCTTTTCTCCTAAAGATGAGATCAATTCTAATCACCTCTCAGTATCTTAAGCACTGATTAGTTATGCATAAAGAAGCTGTTTGATTTGCCCTGATCCAAAAGTGTTACTAATTAAAAATCAATCTGAGGGCTATTAGCACACACAGGCATGTGCCAAGTTTTTTTTTTTGGGTAGTACCTACACCATAATGAGTCTGGAGAAGAACTGGGGGTTGTGTTGTAGGGTAAGTGCAAAGAGGTGTTGGATAGCAGATAATCTAGCTCACCATTTAAGCTTAACTTTACAACTGATACAATGTGTGAAGCTGCTGAACTTGTAGTCTGACTTAATTGATCCACTTATCCTGTACTGGAGAGCAGTCAAATGAATGTGGCTGTTCATTGCATGTGAGGGGCTCCATAGATAACTATTAAAGGCGTATTTGTTGGCCTGGATGTGCTGGAACGCTGGAGCCGGAAGGCATTAGTCTGCTTTAGCCCAAGTGCTGCTGGATCTTTAGGTGATAAATGTTTGTGAACTCTTAGCGGCACCTGGGGAATAGCAGCACACAGGCTGACACCCTGGAACTTATTAAACTCGCACAGGCATATTTCACACCAGCCTTGGAAAATCCACCCAATTATAGAGGTGATACTGGTGCTGGAGCCCACCAGTTCAGCAAGCAGTCACTCTCTGTGGGAGAGCTGCTGATACACTCCATACGGCTTTGTTTAAAGAGTGGAGAGTCTGCTAGACAGAGAGTCTTTTTTTGAATGAGTATGTGTGAACATCTGTGAGTGTGTGTGTGTGTGTGTATGTGTGCTTGTGTTTAACAGTATTCAGTATATTACGTTCTATTCGTTTTCAGATATCACCAGGGCATATGTTAATACTTGCATTGCAATAAAACGTGTAGAACAGCTGAAAGTAACACAAAATGGTAAGTGTGTATCTTGAATATTAGGTTTGAATCAGTCTTGTTTCTTACCCATTCACTAAACAAATGTAAAGAGTGTGTGATTGTCAATACATCAATTCACATGGGTCAGTTCTCTAGTTATTCAGTTTGAATTCATACTAGGGGTGTGTGTGTGTGTGTGTTTTTATTGCCACTGATGAATAAATGCAGGGGTCACATTTCATTGCTCTGTTGGACATAAAGCACATTGTTGAAAATAAAGCACAATTTTCAGATTTTGTCAGGTCATGTACCAGGCATCTAGCCAGCTAGCACCATGAACACAGCTAAAATTTCATCCTTTTTACCACACAGTATACCTTATAACTATTAAATTCATAATTCTCCAAGTATGTTTGTGTATGTTTCTGTGTCTGAGGAAGATGTAGAGCCTCTTTTGCTTTTATATATAAACAGAACAATGTATAACTGGTTGAATTGTGCATATTAACGTCACAACTAGGACTGTGTGTGTGTTTTGTGATCATAAATGTGGGGGTAGTTCTACCATCTAATGACATCCTGGATACTAAACTTACTTTAGGTTCTTCCTCGGCTCAATATGTATTATTTGTCATGGTTGGGCAGTGGCTTAATGTAGCATTAAATGCTGCCATCCGATACTGGACAGACAGTAAAAGGAGTGCTTACCTTAGGATTATGGTGTTAGTAGCAGCAGCTCAGTGATGGACAGTGGGTAGCTACTGCTGGTTTGCCATTGGTAAATGTATCTTTTAACCAAATGCAGGGAAATGTATTGTATATCAAATTTTATATATTCTATTTCATTTTCTTTAAGTGTATATTTAACAGCATTGTCTGTTTAATGGAAACATTATTTTTTCAACAATTATGTCATTTTGAAAATGCTTTTTGAAAATCTAATTGCAGTTCTTGTAAAAAAGAATTGAGAACAACAATTGCTAAAAAAAATTATATTCCTGATGTGCTGCAAAATGTCGGTAGGTAAGCAGTCTTTCTGCACACTCACATATTGTATGTGAGCTCGTGTGGACAGTGTTTTTGATAGAGTGTGCCTCAGGAGAGGGACAGAGTGAGAGAGAGAGAGAGAGAGCTTGAGATCAGTACAAAGCTGATGGCATATCTCAAGGAGAGCCCAATGACAGTGCTGTCGATGTATTCCCTATTTGAGTGTATTTTTAGAGCTGCCATCATGGCCCTCATGCATATTTCAATAGATCTTTTGTATATTAGGAGCGAGAGCGCTCCGCAGACAGGAGTGAGGGCTAGCACAACATGACTGTAAGAAATATGGGCTTGATTCCTCTATCTGACAGAGCCTCTCAGCGCGACCGCAGATACGTCCACTTTGACTTTCAATAGATAGTAGAAGAACTCCATTGATTGCATTAGGAGACAAAAACACAGAGATGACATTGACCCTGGCAGCACAAGGGAGACGACTACTATCATGCTCCAATTTGCACAGACTGGCCTATAGCTTTGATTAATTAATGCACAAAGGAAGAAATTGCACAGACAGAACATCAGTCTCTCTCTCTCTCTCTCGCTCTCCCTTTCTGATCCCTCTCTGTAGAACCGTTGGACAGTCTGCAGTCTGACTGAACAGCTGAACCAGGGTGGCTTAGTGGCCAGTGAGAGAATGGGGAGATGAATTTTGATGGAAGCCACTGGTGCATCAGACTGCAAATATATCACTGCTCAGCTGTACGTTATTTCATATAATGCTTCAATTTTCTCCATCTGATTAAATCAAAGTTTACGAAGCTGTCATTGCCTTGCCCATGATGGTGCCATAATTTAACAGTAATGCTTGTATTTGATTATATCAACTCTACAATCAGCTGCCCTAGCTAGGCAAAGGCTTGTGCAGCGATTGCTGATCTAAGATAAGTTGCTCCCAGAAAATATCAGCATAACATTCTCAATTGGTAAAGAAGTTTTACAGAAATGGAAAAATGGTATACAATTTGGTTCTGTCTAGGTTATGTAGCTGGCAGTGAATTTAAAATAAAATCAATATAAGTTAGTATTTATGCTCTTGTTTAATTTTTTTTCCCTTCTATACAAGATGGATTTTCTCTGAAACCTGATGTCTGATGGGTGGGTCCCCGAGCTGACTTGGTGTTTTTACTCGAAGATAGGAGGGGGTTCAACATTGGAAAATAAACCCGTATGTCTCGGATGGGACTGGGCTGATTACATTTTGATGGAAGGTTGTGCTTAGTGTGACTAGGGAGAAGGAATTAAAGTGTTAAAAATGTCAGTTTTGATTCCATATTGCCTTTAAAGTTCAGTGATGGTAGTGAGCGCTGTAAGTCTGATTTGGAAACATCATTGTAAGACTGAATATGAAGGTACCCCTTGAATCCCACCCTTGTCCCATCCCAACAGCAAAAGGAACACAAAGAAATGGAATTTTAATCTGCTGAAAATACATTTTTAATATGTTATTAATCAAATTTTATAAAATTATATTTTAAAAATCCCTGCCCCATTCAGGTGTTTTAGAAGCGACCATATGAAAAATAAACCTTACAAAACATGAAGTGTGCATTTATTAGCATTGGTAACAAATTATTAGAATTCTAATGTTTTATTTGTTTCTTTGAAGGTAATGACACTAATGAATGCAACTGCAGTATTTTAAGGAGTATAAGTATATAAGGAATAAGTGTTTTCAATCAGTTTCATGTTAGACGTGTATGAATTTAAAGGGCAAGACCACACCACCTACATCCACATCAATACAAAGTATCTTTGGTGATGGTAATGTTTCAGTATAGATTTCTATGAATATTAATTTGTAGAGTGGTAGAAGGCTAAGGGTATATGTCCTAAGCTCTATTCTGACAAAAATTTAAATTTACATTTCTTCTTCTCCCCCTCCTCCTCCTTCACATTGGGGTTAGCGGTATCAGTGTTTTTCTTACTCATCCCCTGAGAGAATTGCAAGCTGTATATTGCCTTTTGTTTTCACCAAACGTAGTGCATGTCAGATTGTTTTAGTCCTGTCTGGACAGAAATCTGTGTTGTTCCAGTTGGGTATTTGCCTTGCGCTAGGGTTAACCTTCCACTTTGTGCACTACCTGATATATTGAAAAATAAAATACCATTGAGAAAATGTATTCAACGGCTGATAATAATCATAGCTACAGGTTTAAGTCTTTATGTACTAGTTGCATCAGTGAGTTTTGTAGAGATCTAATGTTAACCCAGCATTCACATATTCTTTGCTATCGTGTTTGGGGATTTCTGGAAATCCCTAGTTTAGAGTTGTGAACTAAAAAGTGCGGTACACTGCACAACACACTATATTTCTATATGTCATAGAAACTTGTCATTTTGTCTTCCATATGAACCATAACCATTTATTTGATCAGTCAGATGTTCATATAGTGGTGGCCTTGGGAAAGACAGTCCTTCATTCATTCATTCATTATCTGTAAGCACTTATCCAGTTCAGGGTCGCAGTGGGTCCAGAGCCTACCCGGAATCATTGGACGCAAGGCGGGAACACACCCTGGAGGGGGCGCCAGTCCTTCACAGGGCAACACAGACACACACTCACACATTCACTCATACACTTACACCTATGAACACTTTTTGAGTCACCAATCCACCTATCAACATGTGTTTTTGGACTGTGGGAGGAAACTGGAGATTGGGAAAGACAGCACTTTTTTTTTTCTAACAATTTTTAGTAACACTATTAGATGAGTTTAATAATCTAATACTGGGTCAGTGATAAACTGTTGGGGTGATTTGAGGATATTTACTGTTCTCATTACTACATATACATTTGTATTTTGCAGTTTTTTAATTTTTTGACATTGGGTGTGTAGTGATTGTGTGGTTAAATGTTGCTTTCTTTAGGGGCCTGAAAGGCTATGTTGGCTTCATTGGTCTTCGCAGTAGGTCACCTTTTGAAAATCCATCGGGCCTATAGATTGGTCAGGACTTTCAAGGTGCTGAAGGGGTTGAGTTGGGGGTGAGAGGGGGGTCGTTATGGTGCTGTTGAGGGGCATCCGATTTCCATTATTGACTTTTGCAGATATTTGTGTGTGAGCGGAGAGAGTGTAAATTGGCTCCTGTGTGGTTTTCTGCTTGTTGAAGTCTCCTTGCTGTAAATTGCAGTGCTGGAACAGGCTCTCCTTACTGGCGCCAGCCTTTCTCTCTTTAGAGTCTCTCTCTCACTCTCACTGACTCTCTGCTGATCAATACCTAATTCTGCATCTCCGTGGCAACGCTGATGTCAGGCGAGGTTGAATACTAGCTGCTTCAACAAATCATTTCCTTTAAGCAAAGTGTAGCGTAATTGAGTACAGTGGGGCTCTGTCCTGGGGACATTTGTTATATTCTTTATTTCTCTCTCTCTCTCACACACACACACACACTCTGACTCTGTATCTGTCCTTCTCTTTCCTTGTGAAGTGTAATGAGCTGACCAATCCAAACAGGAGAAAGGTTGCTATAGCAACCCGGTTTCCCATCAAACTGGACGCAGGAGGCGGTTAATATTTACTGCGTTGTTCCACACACAATCTCTTTGGAAATGGCAAAATGAACAGTGGCGTATGGGTAGTTGGCTCTAGTGACTAGAAGGTGTTGCAGTTCACTGGTCATAGCTGTACCTAGGCTAGATGAGATGTGCTTTCTCTGAGGGCATGTCCAGTCTCTCGGTGAGGCTGGTGTCCTTTTCGCGCTAGTCCTCGGAGCTCATGGCTGTGTATGACTGAAATACAGTCACTGTTGTTTAATTTCCCTGATTAGACCAAATGCCTCCAAATCAATTTTCTTTATTGTCCCCGCTTCAGAAACAAGGATGGCAATTTAATTTAAAGCATTAGCATATTAAGGGAAGCTTTTAATGACTTATTATATTTTTAGATTTATGCATTACTGGTCCAAGGTTGTAATGCCCAAATGTATAATAAAATCAAGCACAAAATTTAC
Source organism: Hoplias malabaricus (assembly GCF_029633855.1). Taxonomy (NCBI): domain Eukaryota; kingdom Metazoa; phylum Chordata; class Actinopteri; order Characiformes; family Erythrinidae; genus Hoplias; species Hoplias malabaricus. The sequence goes on along the minus strand of NC_089811.1, from coordinate 32,785,751 downwards.
AATTAATTTAATTGGATTACAGTATAACTCAGGACTAAAACAAATAGAGCAACCGCATAGTTTGTTGTCCCAATTATATTGTTTATTATAAATATGTCATTTGCTCAGGCTGAAGTTCATGCATAAGTCTTTTCCCATTAGACCACTGTCCAGCTTTTTCACATAACTGTATTCTTCAGTTTTTAGTACAAAAAAGCAGTACCGTTTAGCGTGGTATGTATGAGGTACAGCATTAATGAAGAATGTTTGAACAGAGATGCAACTTTTATATCTACATTTGTTTGTAAAATCCTTTCCCTGTAGTGTTACAAGGAAGGTCAAATCTGTGAGTGACATCAAACTGTTTTGAGGTATTCACAAAAGGAATTAATTTCTTCTTGTCTGCACTGTGCAAACAATATGCAAAGCGATATTCATTCCTTTGTAGAAAAAGTAATTTTAAGTGACCCCAGTGTCATTGTAATCGATTGGTGTATGCTGATTTGCTCTTGAATCTTTGTTGCAATCCTCTAAATGGAAAAGAGATGCAAAACAATTTGCATTCATTGGTATTCACTGTGATCCTGCAGAGGAATAGGGGAATGACAAATGATTTGGTTGATTGTTCTATTATTATTGTACCACCCCTTTCCGTGCTAAAGATGACTGTTGGCTTCATTAGTTTCAGGATAGAAAAATCTTCATATCTTCATCAGCCGATTCTATTATCAGATAGCTTTGTAATTTTCATTATTAAAAATGGCAATCCTAGTGGCGTAATCTGACCAATCTGATTTGCTCTATCTTTAAGGCTATTATACTGCTATGAATCAAAGCTATTGGGCACATATCCCTTCAACACCATTGCTTATTTTTATAGGGCCAGTCTCACAGCTGTCAAACACTTCCTTAAGAGCTAGTGATGTTTAAAGCGGAAGAGTGATGATTGTATTATATTGGTTGTTCCTGTGAGATCCATGTGCTGTGCTTAAACTGCCACTGTGGTGGTACCTTTTGCTGTCTCTGTGGTGGTACCCTCACGGATACGTATTTAGTACCTTTAGTTAGGGAACATAATTTTACTTAGGGTTGGACAATAATTCAATATCAATATGTATCGCAATATAAAATGTTTAAATAACAATACGCTTAAATTTTATACGCATATACACAATATAATATTTACAACATTTGTCACTGACTGACAGTCATTACAGGGTGCTACCATCAGTTAATTGCATTCAATTTTAAAGTTAGTTTTAAAATATTAATTATGACAAAGCCAAGAGGTTTTGTTAGATGGTAATATCATGTTGCTTTTGGTTCTTGGCAGTTTCTCCATGGCTTTTTTTTCTTGTTCATAGCAATATTGGAATTTTATCGTATCGACAGAAATTAAGAAATATATTATGATATAAATTTTGGCTATATCGCCCCGCTCTAATTGTTTCTTATTCTATTATAATTGTTGATTTTAAAATTGTGTTTATTTCATTTGCCCCATTTGTTCCAGTAGGTCTTGTCTGATATGTACAGGGAGAGATATAGGGTAAATCTACCCTTTAAAGGCAACATCTACGATTGGGAAATGCAGTTTTCTGCGTCTTTTAAGGTGGAACTGTATGTTTGAGTGGGAAAATACAGACTGTCGTTTATTACCTGGCTGAAGTTTAACTTGTAAGATTTATACACAGTTTGAATTACCACAGAAACTTTTTTGTAAGTCGGATTATTTATTTTTGTAGGACTTTCGGTCTATGTTTACTTTCATGCAGTTAGCGCTCTGCTGAATTTAGAGTGGTTTCCACTAAAAAGAGGAGTGTCTTCAAAATGTGGCGGTGGTTTGGATATATTATATATCAATATTCTAACTATTTTTTTATAAAATGTCAGAATCTTGGTTAGTAACGGGTGTTTACAAAATAAACAAATATTTACACATTTATGTTGTCTCTTCTGAATGTTTGAAATTGTGTGAAATGTAAATCAATATAATTTAAATAAGAAATTAAATATATTATTAAATTAATATGTTTAATATTAATATAACATTTATTTTGTTGCAATTATGTTTTCGTGAAATTAATAAAATTAGTTTACAATGTTTTTTTCATATCCCCAAGAATGTTGTTACCGCCAAAAAACCCTGAAATATCGTGATATTATTTTAGGGCCATATCGCCCACCACTACCTCCAGCACAAATTGCTGAAATTGAAATGCACAACGCAAAAACCCTTCACTCGACTGTGTGCTCACAGATATGAGGCTCATACAGCCTGACATACCCCACACCCACCACAAAGTTATATGTATACTTTGATAAAATTTTGAGACAGTATGATGGTATGAAAAATGTGGATACCCCCATCCCTATTCCACATTATATTTAAGCTTCCTGAATTATTTTGTAAATATGTCTTATATATGAAGGAACACACATTATATTTTATCATCTTTGGTGACTATGGAACCATTTAAGCCAATTAACCTCCATTTAATCCCACCTCTATATTCTCTAATTATTCATTTTAATTCATAATTGGTTTCATAACTTCACTGCACTTCTTTGTGACTTTTATATTTTAAGTTGTACACCAAATACACTATCATGAATATCCTGCAAACGCCATACTGATACAGGCATTCATTGTGTGTGAACAGCTCAACATACTCAAAAGTAATACCCTTAATGTTTGAAAAAATGTTGGATAAGCAAACGTCTACAAACATTTCTACATTTTGTATGAGGTTCTGAGCCCTGTAATGTGTAAATACCTGATCCAATCTGTTTGTAGACGTGTGGAGTCCTGGCGGCTGTCTGGCACTGATGTATGGCTTGGTGTGTATGCTGTCCGGCCAGGATTAGGTTATGTCAGAGCCATCAGTGTGCATTTACCCAGTGGTCTGTCTGTGCCGGAGAGCACCGTGGTATTAGTTGCATCTGCCAATCTCTCAGGCTTTATCAGAGCAGCACTTAGCTGGACAGGAGGAAGGTCAACCAAACTGATTGTGTTAGCAAAGACAAACTTGGCCCAGCTCTTGCAGCAGGACTTTCTCTAACCTCTGGCAAATCATGTTAAATCAAAACCACATCAACACATTGAAATACTCAGAACAAACTATTTTGCTCTGAAAATGTCCTTATCTTCTGTTAGCAATAGCAGCATCTTTGTCATAGGGTCAAATGAAGAACAGTTAGCTGGTTAGCTTCCAATTCATGTCTCTGCTATTAGGACTGAATCTGTGAACTACATACACAACCCTTATACAAGCTTCCGTTATTGTGTTATTTCATTCATGTTTGTTTCAGCATGTAAGCGACAAGCACAAGGCATGTCTTATTTTGTATCATTCTTTTCACCCTTTAAATGCTGGTTCTGCTCTGTCAGATCATTTACCCTGTATAAAGTGTAATTGATAATGTCTAATGATAATTAATAATGTTTGGATCATCAATTATTTGCATCAATTATTTTTCAGATTGTAGGCGGCACGGTGGCGCAGCAGGTAGTGTCGCAGTCACACAGCTCCAGGGACCTGGAGGTTGTGGGTTCGATTCCAGCTCCGGGTGACTGTCTGTGAGGAGTTGGTGTGTTCTCCACGTGTCCGCATGGGTTTCCTCCGGGTGCTCCGGTTTCCTCCCACAGTCCAAAAACACACGTTGCAGGTGGATTTGCGACTCCAAAGTGTCCATAGGTGTGAGTGTGTGAGTGAATGTGTGTGTGTCTGTGGTGCCCTGTGAAGGACTGGCGTCCCCTCCAGGGTGTATTCCCGCCTTGCGCCCGATGATTCCAGGTAGGCTCTGGACCCCCCGCGACCCTAAATTGGATAAGCGGTTACAGATAATGGATGGATGGATGGATTTTTCAGATTGTCATGTTGGGTTTGGACCAAGGGAACCAAACTACAAGCCTGAGCACGTACTTTGTTTATTAATCAGCAAATGTAGGGGTTATTCAGCTATTTGAGGCACAGCTCGAGCTCTGAATTTATGTCTCTTTTAGTTTTACAGTTTAAATGAGAACAAAAGTTTTTGAAAGAAAAGTGAGTAAGTATAATAGCAAGGAGCAATTTCAAACACAGCTTTGTCTCTGTACAGTGACCCTTACAAAGGTCAGTGGTGCCTGTGTCCTTGTCCTAGGCTCTCCTTAATGAGCAGCCATGCACCCAAGGGAAACAACAGTAAAAGATCGTCGCTACATCATGGTTGTCTGTCACCCATTCAGTCTGTCTTCTACCGGACATTCAGTGAATTGCAGTTCCGTGGGGACAAAAAGAGAGAATTGTAAAAAAAGGACAGTTCTCGTCTACTCTGGCTCCTGTAAGCAATTAAGCATTTCTTCTTTATTTCTTATTTTCTTTGACAGGCTGATTAGTAATTAGTAACAGTATTTTTATTAAATGAAACAAATTCATTCATTCATTATCTGTAAGTGCTTATCCAGTTCAGGGTCGCGGTGGGTCCAGAGCCTACCTGGAGTCATTGGGCGCAAGGCAGGAATACACCCTGGAGGGGGCGCCAGTCCTTCACAGGGCAACACACACACACACATTCACACCTACGGACACTTTTGAGTCGCCAATCCACCTACCAACGTGTGTTTTTGGACTGTGGGAGGAAACCGGAGCACCCGGAGGAAACCCACACGGACACAGGGAGAACACACCAACTCCTCACAGACAGTCACCTGGAGTGGGAATCAAACCAACAACCTCCAGGCCCCTGGAGCTGTGTGACTGTGACACCTACCTGCTGCGACACCGTGCCGCCCTTAAATGAAACACAATTTATAGCAATTAATTATTTTGTAGTATTTTTCATTTGACACTAAAGAAAATAAGCACATGCAAAAGTGCACATAAAAGTGCAAGTTCTGTAATTTTTGTTACATTTCTGTGTTAGCAAGGTTCTTATTTGGTAGAGGTCTGCAAATTATTACACACTTTATTGTTGCTGGTATTAGTTTGCTGCTTGTTGATTTTTCTCAGTTGTGGAGTGATACTTGACCTGCTGAATATATCTGTGATCTGCTGAAAAAGCTGAAGATGCATCATGAAGATTTAATGAAAAAAACATTTACTGTATTTGAACAAGAGGGATTCAATTACTGATTTTATCCAAATAACTTAGTTTACAAGCAGCCGGTCTGTACTGGGTGGTTTAAAAGGTCCAATGTGTGTTAACTTTGACAGCTTTTATAATTATAACACATTGAAGATGTTACCACAACCATATTTAGTTGTGATGTCCCGATCCAAGTCTTTTAATATTGCATTTCTGCTGATACCAAGTCTGATATTTTATCTGATATTTATATTTTCCTAGATTGTACTGTTACAGAGTGCACACATCTAGTACTTTATAGATATTCAAATCAGCCCAGTGTATCCGCTTGACACGGAATATCTTGCATTAAGAACTAATTTGTCTCCATCGATGCTGCTGCTTAATTTGATCAAAGTAAGCAATAGGTACCTTCACAAACATCTAATATAAATAATTGTTAATATTATTTTTAATCATATATGAAATTATATATGAATATATATGAATATGAATTTCTTGTATAAAGAATTAATTTGATTCTAAATGTCAGTCAGCTTTATTGTCATCAGAGATGTGTTGAGGGAGAAATGAGATGTAGTTTCATTTGGAGAATCCACCCCTTCCTCCAGCTGAGGGAGAGCCGCAAGTCTCAAACAAACCATGTTCTTAACAGAATACGTATGGGTCCAAAATACAACACTGCTTTTATTGTCCAAGTATGGAAGGTTTGTGCGCGACAGTCAGAAAGAAGTGTGTCCCCGAAGTGTGTGCCCAGCAGAGTCAGATCACAGCATCATTTGCAAAGTGTGCTACATGTTAATACTACGCACGGCATGAGTGAAATATCTTGCAGAAATAATTAGTTGCTGTGCGAATTAGTGACATGGTGCAGTGATAAAATACACAATGAAAAGAGAGCGATCAGAGCAACGTGAAAGTCCAGTGCTGCTCAACTTTAGACAAATGAGCAGTAAGTGATTACCAATCAGAAATGAGGCTCTCACTTCCTATGAAACACGCACAGCTTGGTTCCTGTGAAGATTTGTTCTGCTTCATTTATCAGAGAATAGATTTATAAAGCTCATTCCTGATGCTTTTTACACTAAACGAAGTCAGAGGACTAATCCAGAAAGTGTGCACAGAGTGTGAAGGTGTTTGCCCCTTTCAACATGTGGGGGTCCTGACCACTGAAGAACAGGACTACCACAGAACAGGTATTATTTGTCTGGTCTGTCATTCTCAGTGCTGAACTGACATTGACATGGTGGTGGTGTGTTAGTGTTTGTTGTGCTGGAATCAGTGGATCAGACCCAGCAGTACTGCTGGAGTTTTTAAAGCCCTCAGTGTCTCGGCTGGACTGGGAATTGTCCACCGACCAAAAAATATCCACCATGTCATTCCTGACAATCGTACCTGCTCTGTGGTGGTCCCTTGGGGGACCAGGTGGTGTTGAGTGGAAAATGAGTCGAGAGTAGCGTGAGCCATGTTGAGCAATTTTTTCACTTGTGTGGATACAAACTAAAAGAAACTAAAATTCAACTATGCACATATTGCCTCTAAACACCCAATGACTATGTTAAATAGTGACTTTCAGAAGTATGTGTATATCATGCAGATGTGTTGTCTTACACTGTATGGAGCATTTATCTATAAACGTGGACAAATTTATACACATGCATTTGAACATTAGGCTTACTGCTGTACCTTTTTAATACCCCTTCATAGCTCCCTTAGTGTGAAACAAATAACAGTTGGAAAAGCAGTGTGCTTGTAGAGTAGGCACAGTAAGGTGCAGATGTGATCTGTCATGGCTGCCGGGGAGAAGTTTGGCCAGTAAACACTCTCTCTCTTTCCAGAGGATGTGCTGCTGTAGTGTGTGCTGAATTAGCCCCTGGTGTAATACATGGTTTATAACTGAGCCCACTAGGCCCCCCTGCTGCCAATATGGCGTCCACTGTAGCTTTATTATATGTCACTTCAAATAATAGAGAATTCCAATGCAGTTCTCTGCTGCTCTGCACAGCACGGGATGTAGTCAAGGTTTTGCCTCATGCAACGCAGATTAGAGGCTGTGATTGCTGTTATCTATAATACAGAAAATGATGATGATTATGATAATGATAATAATAATAATACAATGAACAAGAAAACAGGAAATGAACTTTGAGGGTCAATTTTATGTATTTATTTTTCTTGTTGTTACTGAAAAATGAATAGCTTGTACTTGCTAATTTTAACTGGATTTGACTTGTTGACGATGACTGAAGATGAGAATGAGATGCTAACTAGCAGTGCAGTCCATCAGATGAACTCTGAACGAAAAAACATACCTGCATGTTAATGTGAGCTGATTTAAAATGAATAAATAATAAAATAATTTGTGTGTGTGTGTAATGTCAGTACAAGGTTCCAGAAACTAACATTTTAGATGAAAACATTTAGAAAATACAGTGGAACCTCTACTAACGAACGTCTGTACTAACAAACTTTCCAAGATACAAACCGGCATTTGAATATTTTTTGCCTCCACCAACGAACCATGACTCTAGAAACGAACCGGCGGCTGGAAATGGCCACTGACCCCAATAGGCGAGTCTCCCAGCGCGCCCAGACTTGAGTGAGCTTTTAAGATTAGCAAATTGTAGTTTTAGCAATTTAGCATTAGTGGAAATAGCAGACATCGAAATTCATGCTAAGTTAAGCCGTATCTACGCTTCGTCTCCCCACATTCACCCGCCTACTCTCCGTTATTCCACCCTCCCCCCACCTCATACAGCCAGTGCCTGTGTTACTCCTCCAGCCAGTCGTCATGTCTTCAAGGTAGCGATGTGTAACCACTTAAAACTTTATTATTTCTTTTTTATTACTGTTTCCACTGTTTCTTTTTTATTTTTAGTAATGCTACATGTATTTTTGTACTAATTTGAGAGTGTTGTAAACATATATCAGTGCAAAAAGGGTGACTTTCGGGGAGGGGGCTGGAACGCATTAATTGCTTTTCCGTTATTTTAAATGGGGAAAATTGACTCGAGAAACGAACTTTTCCACCGGGTCACGGAACAGATCAAGTTCGTGTAGGTAGAGGTTCCACTGTATTTAAAAATATTTAGAAATGTCAGGACATCCTTTTTTTTATATTGAAAACGTGACTTTTTATTCCAAAAACAAAAAGAGCCCAAAATGGACCTTTTTGGTTATTGAGGTTAAAGTAAGGCATAGTGTTAACTGGCTACATTCATCATTATGTATATGCAAAGTCCTAACATGTATAGTGTAACCCGTGTGTGTGAAAACATAACCTAATTCCTGATCATGCTTTCCCATTTGGATATTATTACTGCATTGATGTTTGAGTGTGTGTGAGAGAGCTGGTCTTGCCACAGTATTAGGTTGCAATGGATTTTTTTTTGGGTGCATAAAGAGTCATGTGACCAAACCAAGTCCCATTAAGCAATGCTATCAGTGCTGTTATTTTTACTCATCTGCACCTGGCCTTCCTCTAGACCTGCTGCGGCCGCCTTCTCTCTTTATCTCCCTCTCCCCTCTTTCCCTCTCTCCCTCAGCACCATCAGGTGTTCATGCACTCACACATGGGGCTTCATTCCTGCAATTAAGTTTCCACCATGATTTCTCTCTCTCTCTCTCTCTCTCTCAGCCGTAAGGATAGTGTGTGTGTGAGCTCGGGTGTAGGCCAGTGCTTCAGTGGTATTATCTCCTGTCCTTTTAGCCATGGTCCTTAAAGAAATCATTTGTAAACTCCCCAATGTAATTATGGAGACCTATGATTAATTGTCTCATAAAATTAGCCTCAGTCTAGCTTTCATTTTTACTGCTAAGAATATTAATTAATGTTAACGCTCACATCCCCCACACTCTCACATATATTCTCTCTCTCGCTCTCTCACTCTCTCTTTCTCGATCTTTCGTTCTTGCCTTTTTCTCCTAAAGCACATCTTTTGAATATTCATTGTGAGTGTGAAAAATAGCCCTAGGCTTGTGTTCAGTATTAGTGTGCTGACTCTTGGATACCCCTAAAAATACATACCTGGAATTAAAAGATGTGTTTTGGGTCATAAATAATATTTACAGGAGGTCACTGGGTGAGGTAAGCACATACCTATTTAAATAATGTCGCATCTTTTAGCCCAGAAGTGTCAGGGAATATGCAAAGGAGAGTCCTGGCTTTTGTTTTTATGTACAACGTGACATGTTTGAATTTGCTGTGTGTTTATTTAACCCTTTTGATAAATGGCAAGTTGAATGAATCCTATTAAATCTCATTCAACATATTGTCAAACTGTAATGTGGAGAGCCCAATGTCACCTTGAATAAAATATGTGCCTAAAGAATACATTTGTGTGATAGTATGGTAATTCATACTTAGGTCTGAATCTTATAAGCATTACTCCCACCCCCCTTAAGCGTACAGCAGCAGAAAACCGCTCTGAGAAATCCGTGAGATATCAGGTTTATAAATGGTTTTAAGCGATCCTAAAATTAACAGGTAGTGAACATTAATATGAATAATACTGATCTAAGAATCGCTTAATGAGTGTTTTTCTCTTAGGCTGCAGGCAGCATGCATAGATTTGTCAAATATTTGTGGGCCTTGCTGCTTCATGAAAAGCCATGCTGAATACAAAAAGAGGCACGCTGAAACTTTATTAGCCAATAGGCTCAAATTTATGTACTGCAAATGGTGCATTTGGATCCCATGGGAGCAAATCACCTCTCTGCATGAGTAAAGCAAAACGGCAGCATTACAATGCCCCTATACAGAAGCGTCGTAAACCAGCTCTCAGTTCTGTGGAAATGGGTATTGATGAGCTGTGGAGATATATGGAAGCACAAATTGGTCTCTCTCAGTGCCAGTGGGCTTACAGAGAGCAGGGCAGTCTGTGGAAATGGAGGACGTCTGTGTCACTTCCTGTTTGGATAGCACCTCTCTGCTGGAGCACTTGGCTGCTCTCCACAGAGGAAATGCGCTTGAAATCGAAGGCTTACTTTGAGCTCAAACACGTAATTGCCAGAGATTTCAGATAATATTGATCTTTTTTGTAGAAAGAACCTGGAAAAGACTGAGCCAATAAAAAGTAAAACCCATGCAATTAATTTAATTACATGCCATTAAACTGCCCCAGGGGCTGTACTTACCCTTCATTACTTAGGTTATTTATGCTATTCCACACAAATTGTTGATGCACAAAAATCTACATCTTTTTTTTGGATAATTGTGTTTGGATTCATTTGGTTTCTATGACCATATGCTGATGTGGTTGATTTAATGCTTTGTTTATTATGCTGGATATTGTTTTCCCTATCCATGTAATATCACGTCATACAAACAAATTAATATTGTTATGAATTTCATCTAACCTTCAAACAAAAAATTAAACCTAGCAAGTAATGATTTTTTGTTTTCTTGTTGTGACACTAATTTACACACCTCCTATAAGCTCCTTCCTTCCTTTTTCCTGTCCTTTCCTGTGCAGTGTTGTAAGCATTTTTACTATGTCTACAATAAATTCTACAATAAATGGCACAGTATTCTTTGTTGAATATACTTGGAAATAGCGAATTCAAGCTAAAACAAATATTGACTGTTTGAAGTAACATTTCTTTTAGTATGCTGTTTTTATACGTTGTTTCTTCTTTGTTACACACTATTTAACAGTGTGCTGTTCTGGCAAATACAATAAGTTCCTCCATTGATATCATTATACTTTTTAAATTACATTTCTTTTACCTTTGCCCTTTGTAATATTTTCTACTCTTAAATGGCAGAGCCTTTTGCCCCTGAAAGGAGCAAACAAAGAGAAACACTAAACTACCAATGTTTTATGACATTCCAAAAATCTGTAAAGCAAAAGAATGTGTGCTTAAACATTGATATAAAAATCATATAATGTCATCCTGATTATTCTTGAGTTGTGGTGTATGGAGCCTAAACAAAATTATTAGGCACAAAGCAGCAACACACCTACAGAATCACACATTCTTCCAGTTACATATACATGTACACTGATACATTTGAACAGTTTTACATGGCTAGTCGACTTATCAACGTGTGGTTGGACTATGGTAGGAACCTCATACTGACATGAGAAAACGCACAACTCCTCAAATGACTCAGCATGGTTCGATACGCTTTTCAGTCCCTGGTGGCTTTTCCATTTGCATTTCATCCTTGTAAAATTTAGCCGGTGACGTCACGTCGCAAAACACCCTCTCTAAAATCAAATGTAACCTCTGTTATAGCTTGGAGATTTTACAGAATTCTTTTGCTGGAGGACTGTATTTCCTGGGGCTTGAGAAGAGTCTCTGGCCAATCAGCACTCTGTATGGTTTACATGTCAGGTTTAGTCCTTACTCAGGTCATATGGAACCACATACCAGGTACCAGATTTGCCTAATGGAAAAGTCCATCCATCCATTATCTGTAACCCTTATCTAGTTCAGGTTCACTACCTGGAATCATTGGGCGCAAGGCGGGAATACACCCTGGAGGAGGCGCCAGTCCTTTGCAGGGCAACACACACACTCTTGAGTCGCCAATCCACTTACCAACGTGTGTTTTTGGACTGTGGGAGGAAACCAGAGCACCCGGAGGAAACCCACGCGGACACAGGGAGAACACACCACACTCCTCAAGGACAGTCACCCGGAGCGGGACTCAAACCCACAACCTCCAGGTCCCTGGAGCTGTGTGACTGTGACACTACCTGCTGTACCACCATGGACCCTAATGGAAAAGTAAAAGAGCCAAATAAAGCTGAGTCATTTATGGACCATTAACTGGAAAAGTGCCAAAAGACAGTGACCAAAGGTTTGAACTTCATTTTGGAATAGTGTTGCAACAAAATTGCCTGTTTGCCACTGTGCCACCCCACATAACTTTATATACACTGAAATTTGACATGACACAAACAACCTGGTAAAATTGTCTAATGATCTCACAATTAAAGGCAGAGTTTGTGGCTTTTATACAATTTTTTAAAAAATAAAAGTTTGAATATTTTCTTTTTCACCATTTGCTAGTTCTTCAGTCTGTTTTAGTGCTGGAGAAGGTCAGGTGTAACAGCCTTCGCTTGGTAAATGGGAAAGAAACGTAGAGTCTTGGTCTAAAATGTCTTAAGCTTTCTCTGGGTGCATTGCTGGCTGAGCCACAGTCAAGAAACTTCCAGCATCTGGAGGCATTTGGATGGTGGAGAGACCTCTGAACACTGAAAAGTATGAAAAGAGATGAGAATGTTGCTCCATTCCTGCTCTATAGGTGGGTAATATTGACTTATATTTGGTTTTTCATGTGTTTTACTTAAAGTGGATGTAAATCTGACTACCAGCTTTCCATGGAAATAAATGCCTACTGAAAACTGACAGCGCAAGTTACAAATGAGATTCTTCAGTACTGTAAATAGTGAATAAAATCTTAAAGCCAGATGTATACTCCAGCCACACAAAGTATAGTTGGCTTCTTAATACAGCATACCGTTCCGTTGTGGTGTACCTCAAGAATCCAGTAGTGCAAGTGTTTTTAAAATGAAGACGCATCTAATTATTTGGTGCACTGCACTCAGACCAAAAAATCAAACCAAAAACATCAAAGAAACTAGGAATCTGACAGCATGCTTTATATGTAATGTAAATTGTGACACCTGCTTAGTTGCCCTTAACTCTTGTAAGTTTCATTTCAAACGTGTAACTTAAGAAATCCACGATGGGTCAAAATCCACTGTCTTCACTATTATCACTACTCTTTATATCAGTACATTTACTTGTCAGATGTGTAATTTATTTATTTGATTTTTGTATTACAGAGATGAGAATTAGAAAATGTGAGTGTGTGTCTCTTTGTGCTCAAACAGCTGTGATTTTGGGGTCAGTTAGTTAAAGTGTTTTAGCTGCAGGGACATTTCTGACATGCTGCATGACTATGAGTTATGATGATGGCTAGGTGTGAACTATATACCTCACCAGCAGTGCCTAAGCCTTTGTTTGCACCATGTCCTTTAGGCTATTATCCAGTAAATCTAATCAGCTGTAAAGACTGTTGTGCTAACTTTTTAACATAAAATTAATGAAATTAACAAAGTCTTATTGCATTGCACGTTCAATTTTAGATTTATTTGTGTTGTAACATTGCTTCTGCGTCTTGTCGGGCAATATGTTTAATTTTTCATTGGCATTAATGGTTATATAAATCGACCTGGATCACTGTGATTGAATACTCTTGCCTAATGCAAAAACAAATTGATAAAAATTAAATTAAACTGATTGATACAGAGAGTTTCTTTGCTGTGGTTGGATAGATGAAATGAGGAGGCGGTTGCATTGTCATGAGGATGATAATGAGATGCCCGTACATGTTTCCTGTGAGTCTTGCATTTCCCTTTAACTTCATGAGCAGGCTCTTTATTAGTGCAGCACTTTTCTTCTGCTTAATAAACCAGCAACACAAATAAAATAAATTGTGATCAATGGAGGCAAGCACAGACAGATGAGGACTCTGTCACCACAGAGACATCGCCAATTTATCTCTTTAATGCATCTCAGCGGGGTTCCCTCTAAAGGAAAAAGATTACTGAAGACTTGTGCAGCTTCGAGCGAGTTGCACATACACCACCAAAAGACTGAGTAAAGCTACTGAATGCTTTATTTCTCTTTACAGCCAGAATGGAGGGTGGGAGCAGAGAAGTGTGGTTGTGTGTGTGTTTTGTTTCCGGGGTGGTGGTGGGGGTGGGGTTAAAAAAAAAAACCTCCAACAGAGTCATAGTTAAAGAGATTTCAGAGCCCTTGGGCTGCTCTGAATGAAACAGGGCCTGGAAGAGCTATAACCACTGACTTTTTCTTGTTCTTTCTCTTTTGTTCTCATTGCTGAAGATTATTTTTACACTTATTCATTTATCATAACAAATGACTTTCATTTAATATTTCAGTAGATCCCCAATGCTATTGATTTGTAGTTCCCCCTCATTGTCTGGTCTAAAACGTATAAAAAATTTCCACCATTATGTGGACAAGATTATGTAAGCCTCTTGTTGGGCTACTGATTTTCTATTCAGTGGTATTGACATCACTGAACAAGCTATCAGTGAGAGAAAAAAGAGGGTTGAAAACCTTCTGTTTTAAACTCACAACCCCCAATCCTTGGGCTGCCTTGCTCTGAGAGCAATTGTCTGGTATTTCACCAGGCCCAAGGTCAAATTTAGCTCAGCTCGTAAATTGTTTTGTTTGATGGCCTACATTTGCCTCAATAGCAGGGGGAAGGCCAACCTCATAAAGCCGTAAAAGGGGTAGCCACTGACCCTGGGCTTGGCTTACTGCATTGTTGTGCCTTGGAAATGCTTCCAGGCAGGGCAGAGATGGGGTGGCCAGTTGTTGGTTGACAGAAGGCTTAGGAGGCCGTGTTGCTCTTTGCCAGCCCAATGTCTGTGAAAATACAAAGAGCAATTTTTGGTGCTGTCTCTGATCCCAGACAGGCTTCGTTTATTTTAGAGATACCTAAAACAGCATAAGAAGATGACAATCCTAAAACTGCCTCAATTTTATAAATAAATATATTGAAATACTTGTTGTTTCACTTTGTTAATTTAATTTTATAGTCACTAATAGCTAGTTGGTTTTTTAATTTTAAAATACAAAATATGCCTTAATGGCCTCTAAGCGACTGAACTATGAGTGAACAAAACGTCGCAGTTCTTTCTTAGAATCGTTGTTTAAGAAATGTAGTTTGGTGTAATGATGAAACGTACAGATCTAACATTTAGTTTGACCAGTAATGCTGTGATGTACAGACCTAGGGAAATGATCATGTTTCAAACAGAAAGCTTTGCATCAAAGTATCAGTTTCAGATTCTCATTGGTAGTGGTTTTGTCATTAGTGAAGCATGAGCCATGACGGTGATGTTCACAGTGACTCTGGGTTTTGAACCCAGACTCTTCTCCCTGTGGGGGTAACACACAGTGCCTGGCACAGGCAATTAAACTACAGGGAGCATAAAATCACCAGAGACCAGAATTTTAATGACTTCAGAGAGTTGTGATTAATGAGCTCAATAGTTATTGATAGTCATAAACTACACACAATTAAATGCAAGCCATTTATTGAAGATCTGGAGGTCTTAAATCAGATGTGCCTGCTCTCATACAGTATGTGCTTATTACACTTATAACACTTACGATATTTGACACACTTCTGGAAAATTATGCAAAATCATTGACAGAGTAATAGTTCACTTTAAGGTATCTTTAATTTTTAAGGCGGGCTTGCGGCACTTGCGCTAAGGGAAATGTTCTGTAATCTACAGGAAAATCAATGGTGTGCCATTGATAGGTGATTAAAATGCTTTTGTTCCTTTTGATTATTAAATGGATTCCTCTTAATGGCCAGCACTGATCTTAGTAGAGAATGTGTAAGATTCAAGTGAGATAGTTGCTGTTGAAGCAAAAGATACTGTTTTGACCCTAGACCAACTTGAGTTTCCTACATACAGGTTATACTTGGTCTACCACAGGGCTGGGCAATTAATCGAAAAATTAACCGAAATCAACATTCAGAACTTCTAATCGACATCAACTTGTCTATATCTATTATATCGATTGTTTGTATTCTGTTATGTCCTTACAGTGTGTTCATGCACTGTCCCTTTAAAACCAAGCTGTATTCACATGTTACTGCCCCTATCTGCCACATGGAAGCAACCTAAACACAGAGGCCGACCAGGCGACTCAAGCAGCTAGCGTCTGGTTTGGACATGTTTTGTTTTGACTATAATTAAGATGACACTGAACAAAAAGAAGTCAAATGTAAACGCTGAGATAAAACAGTTTCAGCGACCAAAGAAGTATCACACACAAAATATTAACAGTGCTTAGAAAACGAGAGGAAAAAGCTCCCAGCAACATTAGAAAAAATATCCCATGTTTAATACTGGAGCATAATTACAGTAAAAGCCTCATCACTGAACAATGAGGGTCAAAAATACAAAAAAAAATTGTTCATTAATCGTAATCGTGGTAAAATGTACAATTATTCGTGATATTGATTTGCGCTCATATCGCCCAGCACTAGTGTACAATACACCACTTCCCACCCCAGCTGCCCATTTTTCCCATTTTGAAACATGAAAAATTAAGCATTGTTTTACAAAAACGAGTATTTCATATAACAATAATACATAAACATACTTTTAATTTCACACCATATGTGTCATATTTGAATTCCCAGTAATGTAATCAAAAAAAGCTTAAAAATCCATATACTTGTTTTAAAATACCACATTATCTCTTACATTATGCTCTCCCAGGGTAATTCTAGACCTGTGGAAGAAGCTGTATGTTTGTGCATAATATTTCAATAATACGTGTATGTGGGTGTGTGTTTGTGAAATATAAAACATTTGGCCTATTGTTTTAAAGTTCTGTTTGAGCTTTTTGTCTGTTGTGGCCAAAATAGTATATCACAATATTTTTCATATTGTAATCAGTATTAATGATGGAGAGTAACTGTCCCCAATCAATGCAGCACTGTATTTTCTGAATTTTTATTATGCTAAAACATGAAAAACTGGGTTGTGTGTTCAATTCCTGCTCCGGGTGACTGAGAGGAGTTTGGTGTGTTCTTCCTGTGTCTGCGTGGGTTTCCTCTGGGTGCTCTGGTTTCCTCCCACAGCCCAAAAACCCATGTTGGTAGGTGGATTGACGACTCAAAAGTGTCCATAGGTGTAAGTGAATGTGTGAGTGTGTGTGTTGCCCTGTGAAGGACTGGCACCCCCTCCAGGGTGTATTCCCGCCTTGCACCCAATGATTCCAGGTAGGCTCTGGACCCACTGCAACCCTGAACTGGATAAGGGTTACAGATAATGAATGAATGAATGAAAAACTACAAAGAATTAAAGAGGACATATAATACCTATTTTCCACAAGTTAACACCGTGCCCTGGGATGAAAGTGGGATGGGAAGAGTAGGATCTTTTTGATCATGGCATGCCTTTGCTGATTGGCTGATTAGTCTGTCAGTATTAATGAGGACTCTTTGATTTCATATCAGCTGGGAGTTGAGATCCACTCCTGGCCAATGATTCAAAATACTTAAAGATGGCTGCTCTCCAGTTTGCAAGTGTGGTTGACTTGGGGCTGAGTGTAATCAGAAACAATTCAGATTATTATCCAAGACTTGATTGTGACTCTCCACAGCTTTGGAGTTGATGGAACCTGAAAAGGTCAATCAGCAATAAGCATATGCCATCAAGCATTTGATGTTCAAGCATTTCTGTTTTGAGGTAATGTCGGGATGTTTTTCTTTGCATGTGTATTTCTCTGTCAGATTTTCTTTTATTTATGTTTATCATGATCTGTCTTTGTTTGACTTGAGAAAAACCACAGTAATTTATTTATACACAATTATACTTCATTAGCACATCTTTTTAAACATGATGCATAGCACTTAGCCACAGTGTCCAGTACACTGTGTGTGTGATGCAGGCTGATGCTAAAGCATGTCTCTGCACTGCTCCCAGTGAGAGGTGTGTAATGGTGCTTGCTGAGTGAGCAGGGCAGCCTCGGGGCTGTAGAAGTGCTGCTGCTGCAGCATCGTAAATTGCCTGCTCTACTCCCCATAGGGCTAACCCACCAATCAGTGCACAGAGGTGCCTGGCTCGACACACCCGCTTTCCACACACCCCTCCCCGAGATACACCTCACATCCTGCTCTGGTCTTAAGCGCATAAATGTTTACAGCCACACACACAGAGCTGCATCTGTATCTCATTAACACAATTATAATGAGCAGACACACCTGAGGGTCCTGGGGCATGGGTAGCACACTCATGCACACACACACACACACAGGCCCAAATCTTTTTCTTATTTTTACCACTGCCCCTCATTTTAGAGTGTCACCTTGCTCCTTGTAACTGAGTTACAACTTGTAGTGGTTAAAAATATCCCCCTATGAAATGGGACAACACTTCATGAGTCTGATCTGTCTTTAGCAGATGGCTCTGTTAGAATGTAGTTCATTCAACTTTTAAAGTGGACGCCTATGATGGTTGACAAATGATGTTCTCTCTGGTGTGTTTATGTTCACTTCTTTTAATGTGGAACTGTATATTTGAGGGGGAAAGAAGACTTGTTTGTACGTGACTGAAGTGTAAGTTTTTATTCACGATTTGAATTACCACAGGAACGAGTTGTTTAGATTTGTAGCACAGTGCAGTTAGCACTCTCCTGAACCTGAGACATTATGCCTAAGTAATTTGAAACAGCAAGAATAAGTCATTATTACCCACCTATGGTGCAGGAATAGAGCATTAATCCTCATCTTGATTCGTGCTTTTCAACGTTTGGAGTTCTCTCTGTTGTCTAATAACCCCAGATGCCTTTTCTGTGCCATGAACAGATGGAGAAAGAGCAAGCTTAGCATACTGGACAGAGACAGTTTTTTTACACTAAATACAATAGTGATATAAATTTACTAAAAATGAGACATCTTGTTTAACTACTCTAGCAGGCTCTAGTGACATTGAGTGAGAGAAAAACTAACTTCGCTAACGTTATCTTGACTAAAACTATGGCTTGTTTTGGAACTGCTGGTTGAGCTGACACATTTAAGGTGGAAGAGAAAACTCGGGGGGAAGCTAAGGCTTGTTCGCTAAACGAGAGTGTAATATAAATATACTAAGAAAACAAATGTTGTTTAACTACTCTAGCAGGCTCTAGTAACATTGAGTGAGAGAAAAAGTAGAATGAACTTACTATACTTAATCTCTTTCTCACATAGCTCCAACAGGCTTCATTTTCAGATGCTCATGCAGTGATGTGATGTTGTGCTGCCGTGCCATGCGAGATCAGCTGTGCACATTTTGCACCTAACGCTGTTCCTTGAAGGCGTTAATGTAAAGTGTTCCCAAACTTTTGATGACTTGGGTCGTACATTTTTCTCTCTGCTTGTGCTAACATTATCCTCTGCTGTGACTGCCTCCGCCATTTTTCAAACCCTTCTTCCAGAGTTCGTCACGTGTAGCAACTGTACCTATGTGTATAATAACTTAGAACCAACTAATCGATTATTAAATTAGTTGCCAACTATTTTAACAATCGATTTTTAATCGATTTAATCGATTAGTTGTTGCAGCCCTAGTGGTGTGTTCTCCCTGTGTCTGCGTGGGTTTCCTCCGGGTGACTGTCTGTGAGGAATGTGGTGTGTTCTTCCTGTGTCTGCGTGGGTTTCCTCCGGGTGCTCTTGTTTCCTCCCACAGTCCAAAAACACACGTTGGTAGGTGGATTGGTGACTCAAAAGTGTCCGTAGGTGTGAGTGTGTGTGTTGCCCTGTGAAGGTCTGGTGCCCCTTCCAGAGTGTTTTCCCAATTAGCGCCCAATGATTCCATGTAGGCTCTGGACCCACCGCGACCCTGAACTGGATAATCGCTTACAGATAATGAATGAGTGAATGAATGTTTACAATTGTGAATGTCACCTTTCAAGTTGAAATTGGAAATATACTAGTCAACTACATTTTTTTTATGTTTTTTATGAAGTAAATGGTCTTAATTCATTGACACTGCACAAATTCACCAGTGTTAAATCAGGACTTTTAATGTTATATTAACACTGAGAGAGCTGATGAATATTAAATATTTACACTTTTAATTTAACACTAATAGTGTTGATTTAATACTGGTGAATTTACTGTTCACTGCTTTGGTTATCATAATTTTTCAAGGAAAAAATGCTGACATTTGGGGTTTCTTGAATCGGTATGTTCATGAACATATTGATTCATACAAACTTCAGCTTCCTACTGAACAAGACATAAAATGACAAACCATCTTCACAAGTGTACTTGACTATACATATTTCAGTAAATGGCATTTAGAATGCACCTTTCAGTCAGTTCCTTTACCATAAAACTCGCCTCTGTCACCCTGTCCAGTCACACTGTGCCACTGTCCAAACTAGGAAAAACAGCAGGCAAAATATGGTTGAGTGAATGGAGTTTTCCCATACCTGCTATAGGATTAGCATTTAAACGTAGACCCTTTCTGAAGTGGACAGAGGTCAGTATGGGCATTTGTACCCATCTGAGGCTATACAGTTCTAAAGCTAGCTGCACTGCTCCAAGACTCAGCGTACTGTTATTTGACACATTTTTGTCAGAACCAGAATTTATATCAATATCAATAGATATCGAAACATAAAATGTTTAAATAACAATGATATGACTTTTACACACATTTCCAATATTTCAATATATTTTGGTTACAGCATCTCTCACTGACTGAAGGTCATTACAGGGCACTGCCATCAGTTCATTGCAATCAGTTTTAAAGTTAGTTTAAAAATATTAATATTCACAAACCCCAAGAGGTTTTGTTTGATGATGTCATGTTGTTTTCCTTTCTTTGCAGTTTTTACTATGGCTTTTTTATTGTTCGTATCAATATAGGAATTTATAACGTATTTGCCTGAAATTAAGAAATATATTGTAATATCGTCCAGCTCTACTGTAAACTGAAAGCACCCCACAAGACTTGCTGTTTGGGAGTTTTGACTCTGACCTAGTTGTCTAGACATCCCAATTTGGCACTTGTCAGAATTGCTCAGATCCTTACTCTTGCCCACTTGTTCTGCTTCCAACTCATCAACATAAAAAAACGACTGTTTTCTTGATGCCTAATATATTCTGTCACTTGATAAGTGCTCACAATCACTGATGATCAGTTCACCTGTCAGTATTTTTAAGGTTGTGGCTGATTTGTTTTCTGTCAGTTTATATTACTGTCCCAAATACGTACATGTTTAAGGCTTTGGAAGTTTGGCTGTAACATTCAACAAATGTTCAGGGTTGTCTTTCAAAATATCTGCCTGAACGGGCGCTTTTAAATCCCAAGACTGTGCTGTGGCTCCCAACGCAGCTCCACTCAGTATTTTGCTCACTATATCATGAATACAAGGTGCCACAAAGAGCACAAAGTATACACACGTTAACCAGATTTGTAGAAGTGGTCTGGTCTAAATCAAGGTATGAAGCTGAGAAAATAAACGATGGCATCGCCGAGCTTTATCTTGGATTGGAGTGCTGGTTTTCCTGGAGCCGAGTGTTTTTTTTATTTAATTTAAATAGTTTTTTTAAGTCTGGTTTAGGAGGGAACTGGTACTTTTGAGCTTGATGTTGTTTTGTTGGTTTGCTGCTTAATTCCCAGTGAGCACAATCCACTGTAATCTGCTGAAGCTTGCGTTATCTTCCTGCAGTCTTGCTGAATTAGTGCGGTGTTAAACTTGTAAATGATGCTTTTGTACTTTAGTGAAAAACAGATAACAGCGTAGAGGAAGTATGGTAGGCCATAAGTGTGCCTAATACAATAAGTGTGTTTGGAAAACTATTTGACTCAGCATTTATGATTACATGGATAAGGATATTCACATGGTACGGTTGTATAATCAATGCTTGGTATGATCAGGGCTATCATATATTTTAATATTAATGAGAGTTATATATGTTACCTCTTAATAATAGATATAATTTACATTCACCCACGATGAATTTTAACATCTTGCCATGCCCCTTTTTAATAGAACATGTTATGAGTGACATTAGTGCTGAGCGATTAAACGATATCGATTTGTTTTGTTATACTTTTTATATTCTTATAGCTGATCGCTATCAGGTAAGTAAATGCTATTACGGTAAACGAACATAGGAGACCGCATGAATGTAAGAACATAAACAAGAGTATAATAGGTTTAATTCAAGTGCTAGTGTGTATTAAATATATATTACATATGTATTATTCTCATATCAGTGAGAACACACCAACTCCTCACAGACAGTCACCCGGAGGAAACCCACGCGGACACGGGGAGAACACACCAACTCCTCACAGACAGTCACCCGGAGCGGGAATCGAACCCACAACCTCCAGGTCCCTGCGACACTACCTGCTGTGCCGCCCAAGACTTTCATGTTGATGAGCCTGAATAGGGATGGAGTGGGGAGAGTTTTTACTGCTGGAGCATGAACATATGTTAAGTGGAGAATTGCCTTTATCAACAGCCACATTTTTCCAAAAAACTGAATATTTGAATCTCAAAATTAGAAAATTAATTCCCAAACCTACTGTTAAGGCACCACTGTGACTCAAAGCATGGCTCTGCTGGTTGAGTCGTTCGCTAACTCGTGCATACATGGTGCCATACATGGTGGTGTACACGAATAATCCAGAGCTTCGTGGAGGTGTTCTAATTTGAAGTGTAAAGCTGCCAAAACGAGCTGTAGCTTTGTCATGCTTCATTGTAAGTAGGTTGCTGTAGGTGTTAAGCTGTTTCATGCTTCGTTCAAGACTTTTATGTTGAAAAAGCTGAATACATGTGGAGTGAAGCGTTGCCTTTATCGCCACGTTTATCCAAAATACGCACACACTGTAATGACACTTTCTGAGACATTAATACTGCATAATTAAATAAAACCTCAGAGATATAAATGCTCAGTACTGTGGTAGTTGGCTACGCTTAAAGTGCAAAGTTCAGACCTCTGAGATTCAGAATCACAGAGAACGTTAACTCTACAAAGCCTTCATGGTGGAGGAATAAATGTGTGTTTGGGTTGGCCAGCTATAACTTGTGCTGTAGGCCTCTAAGTAGCTGAAAGAATTATTAAGAATGTCTTTTCTCGTGCATTGATCAGAGTTCAGCACAGAAACATTAATGTGTTTAAAAACCTGGTAAATCCTCGCAGTACCCTCCCCTCATCTCTTTTTCACCTTCATATTCATTCTCTTTCCCTCTCTATCTCTCTCCAGCTGAAAGCTAGCCAGGACTGCTTGCTTGCTTTACGAGCGCAGGTTAAATCCTTTTTAAAAATTGATGTAACATGCTTCTTACAACATGAATCTTACTTTCACCTCACACTCTCTCCCTCATGCTCTTGTCCTGTATTAAAAGAGCCACTCTGGCTCCCTTTTATTGTCTTTTAAGAAGTTTGTTCATGGGACGAGTTATAGTGATAATGGAGGGAATACTGAGGGCAAATGTACAGCGTCTGTGACGGTAATCAGCTCCCTGCCTGCGAGTTTAACACTCATATTAATTAAGTATAATGAAATTCAATGAGAAATGCCCACTGGATCAGTGCAGACCATCCGTCTTCCCCATCCACGGCAGAACATGCTCTCACTATCTAAGGATGGGAATGCTACCGTTTGTGTGTACGTGCCCCGTGCGCACTGGGACTTAAATGAGTGGCCATCACAATTGCAGAATTTTATTAGTTTATCTCTACCGTAAATATGAGGTCCGAATCTAAATTTAAATCTGATTTTGTCAGGTTTAAAGCAGTCAGTGTCGCTGAGTAGCTCCCTTTTGACAAATGAACATGACAGACAGGGGAAAATAATTTGACAGGTGACAAATGTCGAGGCGCGATAGTATCTGAAAGCTGGGCTACCTGAAATATGACTTATTCTATTAAAATAATTCACTGAGGATATTGAATGCTATTTTAAAGACCTCAACAATTTGATAAGAGCTCTTTCCATATAGTCCCTAATAGTGCTAATTCAGCTCATGACAAATACTTGTCAGGATGCAGGACAGAGAGGGCGCACAGGGTGGTTTGTTGTTTAGTTGTATTCCTTTGTCTGAAAAGACTTTGTTCATGTGACAGAGAGATGCAGATATTACTTTTGTGTTTTGAAATGAATAAACAGTCTTGGATTTTTCATAATTATATGACTGAAGATGATGAATATTTTAAAGCTTATAAATCAACTTAGATATTTAGATATTTTGACAATGATGTATTATTGTGTAATACACCCCAGCAGTGTTTAATTGGGTTATAATAGTTTGAATCAAAGGTGAGCTTCCTGTCCATACTATGGCTGTTGCTTTTGAGCCCAAATAGCACAATTACATTAATAACAGAAAAAAAACGATCTCACTAATCTTTTCAACATGTCTAGATAAGCATGCTGAAATGATTGACCTCACCCCTGTAAAACCACACAGTATACACATTCAGTAAATTCCAGTATACACAGATGGAATCTATTGTGTCCATCTGGTGGCAAATCTGTCAGAAAAAAGTAGGATTTCTACACGTCAGCATAAGAACCTCAAAGATTGGAGAGCATATTTTGGACATCTGGTTAACTGGTAGAGGTGGACCCCGTTCAAGCTTACTTCTGCTTTATTCATTTCACAATGCCTGGGGCCCCAGATACACTGCTATAGTAACACCAGAGCAATCATCGTAAGATCTGAGATTAAAATGCCATTTTATGTTATGGACTATAATAGGCACAGACTTTGTTTATCATTACTGTGCTCAAATGGATCATATTTTACATTGTGGAATATTTAAAGCAGATATCCAATCTGGAGCCTTACATTTTGTTTGGTGTATTAATTACTAATGGTATATGAATTGCTTATAATAATAACAATTTATAGTAATTTAATTAGTTAACTGTAAAATGAATTTTAAGAAGTTACTTCTTGTGATGGAATTAAAGCTGGGGTTATTACATTTTCATTTTTAAAAGCTGCCAGATGCATTAGAGGAAGGATTATAACACTACGTCCTGACGTAAAGAAGGTTGTTTGTTTAAGAGTAAGAGAATCTGCGAAATGGTGAAAGATGTTTGTCTGAATTATTTCATTAAATGTTGTTATATGATGTAATTTTTAAAAATGATTTTCATGTTCATGTCAGACATGCCGTAGCTGATCCATCTAAACCATGACATGTTGGCCTTGTCACTACCCGTTTTATTTATATGTATTATATATATATATATTATTAAATGGCATCAATCCTCACTTATCCATTTTAATATTCAATATCAGTTGATCTCTACTAAATTTAACATGAACTTTGAAGTGGTAGGTTAGCCTCTCAGCTAGTTGAACAGTACTGTGCTCTATAAACCACTGGAAAATATAGATCCCATGCGAGTCCTTCATTTTCATTCAGTCCCAGCTCAGCAGTTTTCTTCTCTGTGAGATGTACTAAAGAAGGCAGCTCAGAAGTGAGATTGGATTTGAACGTGAACAAATAGTTTTACTATTTGCTATTTGTAGAGAGCTCAGTTTGAACATAGTCAGTGAAAAACATCTTGGTGTTCTAATGTTAAATGTTGACATTTGCTTTCTGGTTTTTTTTTTTGGGCTTGGCTGTTCTGCTTCAGTGATGGACTGGGCCTGAATAAATAGGGTTCCATGCTGCATGATTTAATATCTGAATTAAAGATATCCTCCGTATAAGTACTTTTGCTTGCTTTGATTGGCTGGAGTTTTGAATTTCATTTGGCTGAAAGCTTATTGCTGTAGAAGCATGGGTCTGACTCTGAGTGACTGAATTTACAACCTGCAGATTCTTCTCTTCTCTTTTCTTGTTTGTAGTTTTCCGATTTACAATAGCTTGTACATGATTTACAATTTGTGACTCTCATGGTTTGTTTCAGAGATTGTGCTGCATGCTATGGAATGCACATAACCTTGGGTATAATAAATACAAAGTGAAATGAAGACAAAAATGTTGATTAGGTACAAATGTTCTCATTCTAATTATCCTTTATGTATTGCTTTGTTTTGTGCTTCTTATTGTCTTGCCATGCTGCCATGGTTTAGTGTTCTTGAATTTATGGAGGGAAGAAAAAGCATACTAAGGCTATAACTCACTGAGTACAACAACGTGTCTTATTTACATTAGATATCACGCGCGCTCACACACACACACACACACACACACACACACACACACACACACACACACACACACATATTATAGTTGCCTCTATAATTCCACTTTCTGCCTGCTATGGAAGCAGTAATTGAATGCACACTGTGTCTTTCTAATTCTTTTAATATTATTTCCCTTTCTTTGAAAATCAGATTTTTTTTCTTTCATCCAATAACATCAGTTTTTTTTTAAATCTGCAATGGCTGGAATATAAATTGCATTGTAATATTAAATATTACAGTTGCATGCAGAAATGAGTCCTCTCTTTGCGACAGTGCACCTTTTCCTGTTCTGCCAGCCATCCGTGGGTTCTGTTTCATCTGCGCAGTGCAGTGAGATCAGTCTCTCGTTCTCTCATTATGTCAGCTTCCCTTAATGCTGTGTGTGTGTGTGTGTGTGTGGCGAGCAGGGCTCCAGGGCTCCAGAGTGGAGAAGCATCAGGTCCTCGCCGGTCTGATCTGCTCTTTACTGCTGCCGTTGGCTGCCAGCCCCAGCCTTCATTAAACTCAATCTCCAAATCCTCATTATTAATGAATGGAGGCGTTTGAGGGTGTGAGCTGCTCATTCTGTAAATGGCATTTCTGTTGTCCTGCCACAGGGCAGAGCTTATGGCTAATGCTGAGCACCATCATTCTAATGGACCTCCAATGAGTGCCAGCTACCACATCAACATTTTAAACAGGCTTTTTTTTTTTTTTAATATATTCTGTCTTCTGTCCTGCCATTATGTCACTGTATATATATATATATAGCACACATTTCAGCCAAAATATTTAAATTACCTCTATGTCCTTTAAACTATGGCCACTCATTGTCCATTTTGTCAGACAGTATCCCATCTGTTGCATACATTTGATACCCCCTTTTCACACTGCTACTCACAGAGCAGGTATGATTTGGTTGGCGGCTTATACTCTGCACTTTGTGTTTTAATTTCATAGTGTGACTGATGGACTGCAAATCCACCAAGCAAAAATATCCAGCTGAAATTGTTCTGTGGTCAGCATCCTGTGTCCACTGATAGAGGACTAGAGGATGACCAACACAAACTGCAGCAATAAATGAGCTACGATTTTTGAGCTGCCATCTTTAAATCTACAAGGTGTTTATGTATGCATTTCAGTGGACACTGTTTTGAAAAAATAACGGTATCATTGCTGTGTCTCATTGTGCCACCACGTTAAACACTAAGAAAACAACACAAAATTAATATCCACCACCAAATTATACCTGCTTCGTGATGGTCCTGTCTCTGGAGGTCTTTACCATTTGAAGTACAGCATGAAAGGTGGCTAACAAAGTATGCAGAGCAGCAGGTGAACTACAGTCCCTAATTGTAAAATTACAGATTGTGTGTGTGTGTGTGGTCAGTGTTGTTTCATATACCTCCTTATTCTATATTGTTGGCCTCCTATACTGTTGTGGAAACTAATTACTTTGTTTTATTGCTAAGTCGTATATTTATGGATCCATACGACTGCTTTTATTGTGTCTGCTCAGTTCTCAGGAGCTCATTGGTTTGGAATGTCCTTGGGCATTGGCAGTATACCTGTAGATTTTTTTTTCTCATAATATTGCTCATATTATTGATCAGACACTATGGTTTAATTCTGTCCCTGTGTTGGCTTGGACTTGCTGGAGCGGGGGAAATCTTTGGTATATCAATAACAGGAAACAGCAGGGAGAAAAATAATGGAGCATTTCAGAGCCCTGCAGGCAGCAGAGTTTCTGAGGGAGAAACTTTGGTTAAGATAAGGCTCAGAGTTTGTTTGTGTGTGTGCGTGTGTTTTGGTGGGTAGGGGGTCATACGTGTGTTTGTGTCTTCATGGGTTTAAGTGATTTTGTGTTTTTTTTTCCTGGTGCTGACTGGATGAGTGTAGGCTACTGTCTACATCAAGCTACTTTCTTCCATAGAAAATAAAGATGCATTATAAATGTAGTGTTTGCATACCAGCAGCTTGGTTTTAATAACAGACTGATTTCAAGTTATGAAAATACTTTGAATTATGTTGTTAATTACTGCATAATCTCTGTTTTGATTAACTGATTTATTGATACTTTACTAGTGTATATTTTCCCCTTGGAACCTTTTATGTAATATATATAAAACAAAAAAATAATAAAAGTTTTTCTATTCTTTTCTTCTGCCTTCAGTCCTGGGCAATGCTATATTGTGTATATGACTGAATGATAGTAGTCTACAATCAGCATTCAAATTTAAAGCTTCTTTTTAGTCTTCTTGGTTATAAAAATAGGCCACGGCATTAAATCATTAAAAAAAAAATAATAATAAAACTATTTAAAATGACATCACATTAGCTAACTTCCCAAAAACATTGCTGTTTGTTTGTTATAAGAGGCACATCAGATATCTTTCATATTAGGGATCAAAGGGCTGAGTAATTTTTATTTTATTTATTTATTTTTTTTATCTTTCCAGACAGTTCCCTTTTCACTCAGTCTACAGTGTCAGCTCTTTACTTTAAAAAAATAAATAAAAAGAAAGAGAGAAAGAGAAAAAACATACCTAGAATATCATGATGTGGTAAAGATGGTTAGTGCTCTAAAGGAATGTCTCCTTTAGCGTAGGCTCTGGTGATGTTCCACATGTGGACTCTGACGCCCTGCTTTATTCTAATCTCTAGGGATGTGGGAAGAGGCGAAGGAGAGAAACTGAAACCATCTGTCCTTCACACACCGCTATCAACACTTTATGTGCTCTGTAGCGCACACAAACACACACATACATGCTCATGTGCATACTCATGCTCATTTAAATGCAGTCAAGCTTTATGTCCACAGTGTAGCCTGATGAGCCTGTAAATAAACACACACACACACACACACACACGCGCATCACACACAGAAACGCACACCATGCACTGTGCCTTGTTTTCGTCTGTGACACTGGACCCTGAGCAGATCCATCAGAGATCACTCAGTGTGTGTTTGAGGGATCACAGTGACACATGAAAGGAAATTAGCTCTTCTTTATGAGGAGCAAATGAGAAAAGCCATGATATGTGAACACATCAAAGTAAAAAGCTAGGGTCTGCTTAGATTACATATCATTTTTGAACTGCACTATTCTCCTCTTCTTTAGTCTTGTTTGGTGTTTTGTTTTGGATCTTTTTTTTTTTGTGCATGATGGGTTTGTGGGTTCTGATTTTTTGGAAATGTGCCATGCCTTTCAGATGTCAGTCAAATGTTTTATTATATTATAGTTTTTACACAATATGACCACACTCTTTACAGTTGAATTCAGCAGATATGGATGTCATTGGTGTGTATATAACCTTGTATCTACATTCACTGTCCATTTAATCAGCTTTACTGACCATACAGGAGCCCTTTGTAGTTCTAGCTACATTTACATTCTAGCTACATCAGACACGGATGTGTGTTTAATTTGGTAGTAAATTCAGGCTTCTTCAGATGGTTTTGCACAAGGATGAAGAGGCTGTTAATACTAGAGATGGGGACTCGAGTCGCACTTCAGACTCGACTTGAGACTCACCTTCAAATGACTCGGACTCGACTTGGACTCAAAATGCAATGATAATATTAATATTATTTGTATTTTCCTAACGTATTAGGATTAACGTGTTATTTAGTAAATTTAGCCGACTGCTGTTTGTTCCTAACAAATTAAAGCTACTATAATTATATTCTTGCTCTGTGTTTATAAAAAATTAACAGCTTGTTTAACAATATAATAATGCCCACTTACCAGGTTCAAGGCCCCTCAGCCAAGTGCTAATTCCCTGTGAGAGAGTTCACAAGCGAAGACGCGCACTCTGTGATTATTCCGCATTTCCGCAACTCAAATTGAGAGTAAAATCTACTTTCTTTTTGTTTCCACCAGAAACGGTAAACGTGTTGCGTGAGGCACTATTCTGTGCGCAGTAATCTCCACTATTAATCAGTGTAGACAAAGTAGCCAGTTGCGTAAAACGGGATTAAAAATCAGTCCTTGCAGACCTCTACTTATAATAGTTTTTCCTTTCAAACACTGAAAAATGTTATGCATGAGACGCCTGCGCTACACAGCCAGGTAATAATTAGTCATAACTGATGCTATACACAACTGGATTCTGTAGTGCAGAAGATAAACAGCTAATAGTGCAGTTTTAAGGGTTGGAACTTGTTATTCATGTTATTCAACCATAAGTTACTTGAGACTCAACTTGGAGTTGTGATGAGAGACCTGGACTTGCCCCTCAAAGACTTGAGACTTGACTTGGACTCAAGCTCAAGACTTGGACTTGTAAAAAATGACTTGTGAACATCTCTGGTTAATACCTGCGGAGTGTGAGACAGGATTCATAGATTGAGAATGACTCATTTGATTGAGTGAATTGCAGGTGTATTGAAGTGTACGGTCATAAGGTTTAACCTGCAGTGGCAAAAAAAACCCAGTCTACAGAAAATTCTTGTCTTGACTGTGGCCATGGCTTGTGTATAAAAATCACTTCTAAAAATTGCTTCTAGTGGTAAACGGATGTCCTTCTTAACCAAGGGACTCCACAGGGAACTGCATATCATGAACATATGGAGAAGAGTGGCACATAAGAAGCCTTTGCTCACTTTTGCTCACAAGGTTGCCTCGTTACAGTGGGCGAAGATACACAATAATTGTACTGTTCATAACTGGAATGATGCTAGGCGTAATGCTCATCATAGACCTCAGGGAACCTTTAGTGACGACAGCGTCCAGTGTGTGTTTAAAACTGGAGGAGTGTGGTGTTCTGGGAGAGTTTTAATTATGCGAAATGGATCCTTTGCTTGAAGTGATAGTAAATTGGAATCACAGTGCCAACACTGAGCTGCTGGACAGCCAGTCTTATAGTCTTACCAAGAAACAGAACATTCCTATCCCTGTATTCAAAGATGACGGTTGCAGTTGTGACTGATTGTCATGATAAATTCACACGGCTGGACTGACCTGCAAAAAATAAGGCACTACCTGGAACAATGAGTAAAACCAAGCAATCAGCTTGAACTGTGCAATTCTTTGGTGCAAGAGCTGCTACATCCAGAAATGTATCCAGTTCACGCCAAATAGAATCACATCTGTTATTTGTGAATGTAGAGGTATTACACGCTATTAGATATGTTTCAGTCACAGGAGAAGAGTATTGTGTGTGTTTTGTGTGTCCTGTGAGCTTATACACAGAAACAAACACATACACACAAAGAGGCAGGTGGGCCCCTGGGCCACACTTTTACTTCTGCAGTAGTAATAGCTGTGAGAATGGTGGCCTGCAGCTCTGTTGAGGGCAGTGCTCTCTCTGTTTTGTTGCAGTGGTAGCAGGTGCAGCACATTTTCAGGTGCGTGTACTGGGTAGGGTGACCAGATGTCCTCTTTTACCCGGACATGTCCTCTATTTTAGACTTAATGTCCGGGCGGAATTTCACAAACGTCTGGGATTTTGTTTTTCTAGAGCTTACATAGAATTTCGAGAAGTGTTTCGTTCACAAACTAGTCCCGCCCTCCCCTACTCCGAGAAAGGGGCGTGGTGAAGTAGCCTAAAATCTTCGGATTGGACGGTCTGACTATAGAGCTACCGTTATTGGTCAAAAACCTTCTCTGTAAACATTTAATTGGTCAGTCTGCACGTCAGCAGTCCTTGTTTACGTAAGGCAAAGCTCATGTACCTACCCTCATCTCGAGCAGCTATGGCGAAACGTAAATGTAAGTTCTCGGATGAATTAAAAAAGAAATTCCCATGTTTTGTGTAGCAAATAAAGGTGTAAAGGACCTAAAAGCACACACAGGTTCAGCTAAGCATAGAATGGCAGCGACAGTTTTGTTTCAAACAGAAAAAAGGTGACAAGCTTACAACCACATATGGAAGGCACCATGGAGCCACAGGGTCTTGGAATAATGGGTTTGAGCCTTGATTCAGGTGACTCTCATCTGATATTAACATTTGCAAATGTGTCCATAGCTGTGAATATGTAAGCATGAGATGGACCTGCAATGGACCAGCACCCATGGGGGGTTCTTGCTTTGCGCCCAGTGATTTCTTTTAGGCTTCGGACCCACTATAACCCTGAAGTGGATTAGCATTTACAGAGAATGAATGAATGAATAATATCTGGATAACTAGGTAGCCACTTTGCTACAATTACAGGCTTTTTGCTGGTCCTCTGCCTTATCTAAAGAATACTTTGAATTGTTTTATTAAACATTTGCGGTAAGATATTTGGCTTCTTAGCAAATAATATTATCTGGTTGGTTTCTACAACACTTTACAGAGAAAAAAACAACCAAACAAACAAACCAACACCTCTTAAAAATACAATCCAAAACCTACCTTCAAGATAAATCATTGGAGCTTGTATTTTTTATTTAATTTTTAAAAGAAAATCCACTGTTGTATGTAGGAATGCACCGATATGAGAATTCTGGCTTGATACAGTATGAAGATACCAATGACGATATACACATTTATAAAATACAGTAAGATAAGATACCCTGGATTAACATTACTAACAAATGTAACGGTTATTTATTTAACATTACACAAACAATAAAATAAAAGTCTCCTGAGGAGGGCGGCTCGATGCTGCAACATTTGGTGTCACTCTCACACAGCTTCATGAACCTGGGGTTGTAGGTTTGAGTCCCGCTTGACTGTCTGTGAGGAGCTTGATGTGTTCTCTCGGTGTCCACGTGGGTTTCCTCCGGGTGTTCCGTTTTCCTAAAACACAGGTTGGTAGGTTGATTGACTTCTCAAGTGTCTGTAGGCGTGTGTGTGTATGTGTGTGTCGGTCACCCTGCGAATGACTGGCACCCCCTCCAGGGTGTGTTCCCAAGTTTCGCCCAGTGATTCTGGGTGGGCTCTGGATCCACTGCGACCCTGAACTGGATGAGCGCTTACAGACAATGTATGAGTCTCCTGAGAAAATTGTTAGCCAGCTTTATTTAGATCTCCTCAAACTAATAAACATGTTAATAATAAATACACAATGTTAACATAAAGCCAAAGGATTAACCGCAAATAAATGCCAGTAGACCTATAACAATGTAACTATTGTACCACACAGTAATACACATACGAGCATCTGCACTGACTTTGTGCTTCTTCACACTGTTGGAGGAGGAAGAATCTGAGGCAGTCCGTCCGTCCATTCCCCACCCCAACATTCATTAGTCTGTTATTTTGTCACCCAGTCTTTACAAGGCGTAAAATACATTTGTCTGCAATTTTCTGTTTGAAATATCAGCAGAATCGAAGCATCATTTTAGATAGCAATGATCTTTAAAAAATCAATAACGATATAATTCCGATATCATCGTGCATCACTAGTTGCATGGCTTTATAAGACAAGTAGCCCTGTTTGCAACAGATATAGCAAGGGTAAGCATTTTAATTTCCGCGTGTCCCTGTTAACTGCCATGTACACAACCTACATTTAAAAGAAATGTTTCAGCTCTGCAAATATGCTTTCTGTCTGTTTTAAAAATTAAAATGCTGTGTGGCGTTCCCTGTGGAGGCCTTTTTAGATACATTAGCTCTGTACTCAGTAAGAATAGTTTAATTGTCTTTATATATGCAAAATAATACACCTGATACTATGAAAATATGAAATTTTATTTAATACAGCCCAGCATCATGTTTATCTGCCTTTGTGCCCATCTCTCCTCCCAGGCCAGAAAAGATAACCCACTGTCTAACTGCAATATTTATGAAGAGACGATCACAATTAGCATATATAACATTTGGGGCACTAGTTTAGTCCTTTCTAGAGTCCTAAACTTTGTTCTGCATTTTAAATATTAAAGCTGAAGTGTGCAATGTGGATTCTCTTCACTGTTTTATGTGCTACTCTTGTTTTGTTTTTTGTTTTTTTTGTTTGAGTTTTTACTTGTTTTGTAGCATTTTAATCTCCCTCTGGACGACACATTTAAGCCCAGCCTCTCTCATTAACATGCAGAGATAGAGCTGTGATGGCCAATTACATTCATCTTGTCATGCTGCTGCTCTGCCACTGAGGCTCGTTAATGTTTTATGGCAGCACACACACACACACACACACACACACCTCAACACAGAAACCAGCATATTCTCTCTCTCTCTCTCTCTCTCTCTCTATCCCTTTGACACTACAACTACGATAACTACGCACACCTACAAAGTGATCAACACAAATGTGTCTAACATTATTTCTCTTCCCAAACAGCCATGGGATCAGCTCAAAAGAGACATAAAGTAAAGTGAGATTAGAAAATGTGGGGGACTCTCTGCTGGGGGCTGTTTCTGCTTTTTACCCTTTCACAAAGCCCATTCTTAAATTCTGAGCACTTTTCTCTTGTCTCCAGACAGATCTTCTCATGACTATTGCTTTAGAGGTGATGCCAGTGGGTGGAATTGCTGACCTGAAATTCTGTGTTTCCAATTGCTGAATTAGCTACAGACAGAATATAATTAAAACTCTGGATAATTCAAATCGCTGCATAATTAATGCCTAAGTGCTACAAGAGGCATGATGGAGAGGTAGAATCTCCACAATGCATTATCTGCATCAGCAGATCTGATACTAAATGTAGAGTCAACACTGAGTGGACCAGTAAAGGTGGATAGAAGTAACATTTCTGTATTTATTGTTGTATTTCTTTAGTGATTTCCTATGCGTAATTGCTGCAAAAGCAGATTTAGCAGGAAACGTGTGAAATAATGAACATACAGAATAAATAAGGCTTGAGTGTGTTGATGGTTGACAGAAATGAAAGTAAATGCTGTTCTAGTTCACTGGAACTTAGTAATTGAAGACTCATGTTCCTGCTGTTTTTGATTAAGCAGTAAAAGTAGAAATAATCTGGCACATTAAACTCATGTATGTTCAAACTATAGATTAGTAGGTTAGTAGATTCAAGCCGTGCGGTCAGAACTTTTTTTTTTTTCTGTAATATCTCAACACAATATGGAAACAATATGTAATGTCAGCTGAGATGTTCTATAACATCACATACAGATTCAATAGAACTAGATCCTGACTTGATAATATGGGAAATATAAATCATGATATTCAGGATCCACTTTCTATTGTATGTCAATTAAGATATCTATAAATGGTTTTAAAAAATGTTAAACTAATTTGTTGTTTACTTTTTAGTTCTCAATTCATTTGCATTTTTACTAGCACTAATCCTAAAGAAAGATAGTGAAAAATTCTGTGTTCTGGTGAGTGTTGGCAGGTTCATGAAGGATGATGAGAATTGCTGTGCGGTTTAGTTCCAATGGGGAGCCGGGGCTGGAGGTAATTTCCAGCTCAGCCACTCAGTGCAAACCTGTAAGTTGGTTTCCTTTATGTGAATATGTATGTATGCTCTATTAAGCTTTCTGTTTACAAATAATCCCCTCCAAAATTACGTGCCTGTGTAGAGTACCACTTAATGTACACGTTACCACCTTGAGTCACTATTGAACGTATTAGTCTTCTATTTATCAGATTATTTAAAGGATTATCCATTGGATTATTAAAGGATCATCAGGCTGAGTGTTGAATGTGGCTAATGATATGAGGTCTGAATGGAGCTAAGGCATCGTGTGGTGATGTGAATTTCTTCACTGTCACTGTGCTACAGAGGCTCAGGACTGCATAATGATTTTCAATGTCTCATCTGGATAAAGGCATTGTGTTCCACTACAGTGTTCTTCACATGAGCTGTTTACTGGCTGTGCTCTGTTTTGTTGCCTGGGGAACAGAGAAATGAAAAGCACAGCTCTTATGATCCCCTCAGATGTGTCTAAGGGTAGATGGGTTGTGACTTGGGGTGTGTGGTGTGTAAGGGATGTAATGGACATGGACAATGGTAGTACATTTAGTCATTGTTTTACTTATAAGCAAAGGAGTATACAGTAGAGTACAGTATTGAACATGCACAGTGTAGGCAGTTGGATATGTTAAGAAAAAAATAAACTACTAAAACAATCCAAAATGAAAGAAATTGACAGTTGTGTGCAGAGTGCACGGATGTATTTACATTTATATAGTGAATATACAGACACTCAGAATATTTCATCTTCTTTGAAACATGAGTTACCGCTCTCCTGAACTGGATAAGCGGTTATAGATAATGACTGACTGAAACATTAGTTGCATTACCCATTACAAGCATGGAGCATCCAGTCTCACCCATCACCTAGTCACTCTAACACACAATGGGGGCAGTTTTTCACACCCAACCCAACACCACACCTACCAACACCCAGGCCCCCAGAAGAAACTTGTTGCACCACTGTGAAGCCCCACCTTGACCTCATTGTATCATCTCACCTACACACACATTGTACATGATACACTTGATCATTTCACCACCAGGACAGCGTGATCCAAGCACATTCTGGTTACAGACATGTCATGTTTGCTCTTAAATATGTACACCACTAACCCACTAACACCAGGATATGGGTCACATTTAAATAACACGTGTAAACAATTATTTTTATTTTAAAAAAGTAAAAAAAATAGCTTCTCAGTTGAGCATACAGAAAACAGACCATTTCCATCCAAAACAGATTTAAGTGCACCGGTTTAATGGCAGCTGTATCCTTTTAATCTAGCTTGTCTTGTGTTGTGGTTACACTGTTTGTATTTATTTGATGTGGAAAATGGTTGAGAAGTTTTAAATGCTTTCAAACCAAGTCTTTTTTTCTCCAAAGTTATGCCAAGGTAATTTGTTGAATTGACAGTCATATAAACATCACACGTTTTGTTACTCAACGGGAGAAATAGGGAAAGAAAGGTCTTGCTTAAAAGATGAAAACTTAAGATTCAGTCAAATAGGACCTGGCTGAGCAAAAGAAACCTCTCTCTCTATTAAAAAGTATTTACAGTATTGATTATGGAGCGAAAAAGGCTTCATTCCAACTTCTTATTTGAAAACAAGAGGCAGGTGTTTCTGGACTCCCATGAGCCTAGACTTGGAATATATTTATATATATGTGTGTGTGTGTGTTTACCTGGACTGATGCGTTGTGCTTGGATGTTAATAAATGAAGGACTAAACCTTGTAAATAAATTATAAACACCTTCTAGACTTCGACATTTTGGTGCAGTGAGCAGCAACTATAATTTACGTCTGGGCCTGAAGTATCTCATGTCTCGTTTTGGTCTAAAGCAATTTCACCCCCGCCCTCCCCTTACATTTCTTCAAAATTTAGAAAAATCACCATTAATTTCCTGAGCCACCAAAGAGCACAATATGAGCAAAATGATTTTTCTCTGCAAAGGTTTTGACTGAAAATGAAACAAATGAAGGGTGGTTTCTGACTGCAGAGTGCTGTATATCTGACTACAGCACCACAGCAATAAAAGTCTGCAAACCAGTCAACTGCAGATAGTCACTCCAACAAATGGAGAAGAAAGCATATAAGACTGAAATATTCCGCATATTGGTATCATGCTGTCTGAGCTTTTGCACAGGGAAGAGAAACCTCATCTTGAAACTACTGCGCACACACACACACACACACACACACACACACACAGCATATCAACTATTGTTTTAATAAAACACACTATCCGAGAGACACAAAATGACAGTGCTTCTGCTGAAGACAACACTGCTCAGGAAATGAAAGCTGATGTGACTTTAGGTTTAAAGTTATAGAAGCAGCGCATTCATATATCAAACATTTATCTCTGTGTGTCTGACAGCAGATAGTACTCTGTGTGTGTGTGTGTGTGTGTGTGTGTGTGTGTGTGTGTGTGTGTGTGTGTGTGTATCAGTTTTTCAGGGGACTCAGATGGAGTTTACAGCAGATATTGTATAACTGAGCAAAAGTCAAAGTTTGAAAGATCAAACGCTTTGTTTTTCTCTGTGTGGGGTAAAAGCATGGGATTATAAAGTCTGAACATTTCTATTTCGCTAGTTAGAAAGGAAGATCTGCACATTTTAGCCTTACAAAACATATATAGGTTAATATGTGGGCACGTCAAACTTTTTAAATTTATATTATGCATCTTTTTTCATTATTCATTCATTCATTCATTCATTGTCTGAAACCAATTATCCAATTCAGGGTCATGGTGGCGCTGGAGCCTTCCCGGAATCACTGGGCGCAAGGTGTGAACACACCCTGGAGGGGGCGCTAGTCCATCACAGGTCTACACACACTCACACATTCACTCACACCTATGAACACTTTTGAGTCACCAATCCACCTATCAACGTGGGATTTTGGACTGTGGGAGGAAACCCACGCGGACACTGGGAGAACACACCAAACTCCTCACAGACAGTCACCTGGAGGAAACCCATGCAGACACGGGGAGAACACACCACACTCCTCACAGACAGTCACCCGGAGGAAACCCACGCAGACACGGGGCGAACACACCACACTCCTCACAGACAGTCACCCAGAGGAAACCCACGCAGACACGGGGAGAACACACCACACTCCTCACAGACAGTCACCCAGAGCGGGACTGAAACCCACAACCTCCAGGTTCCTGAAGTTGTGTGACTGTGCAACTTCCTTCTGCGCCACCGTGCCGCCCCATTTTTTGCATTATTGTTCTGCAAAACATTATAATCAGTGTTTTTGTTTCTAATTAAACTCATTGAATAGAAATCAGTTTAATTTTTAAACCATAAAACAACACACACCTGTTATGATTACTTTCAGAAAAGGAAATTACATCACTGGAATGCCTTGGAAACAAACATTGTTTTGGTTATTTAACAACTTGGCATATAACAATACAAACAGGTAATTGGGAAGTGTCCAAAGGTGATGAATACATTAGCATGATTTCGAACATGCCAAAGCAGTTACAACAAATAGATGTTTTAGCCTCCTAGAGTGTCTTTTCATGAACAGTACAGGTGACAAATTATGAGGAATATTTTTGTCTTGTTTGTGTGTGTGCCTGTATACAACATCTATGATCTTGATTTAGCAATAGAACGATAGAATAGAGTATTCTATTCTATCACCTGCGGGAGTGGTGAGGTTGTACTGTAGTAGGTTGTTTGCAGATGACGTCGCATCACAGTGTGAACTGCAAATGTAGAACAGGAAGTGATTTTCCACTCAGGGGGCTGTAGTGCTCATTCTCATAAAACCTGTGGTTTTCTTCGTTTACTGTCATTTAAAGCCGACAAAGCACAAGGAATTTGTATCATTTACCTAAAGTTGTTGTGCATGAGGGAGGAAAAATGCAAGAATCTGATTGAAAAATGGCTTGTGAACTGCACAGTCAGGACCAGCCTGAATGCGGCTTCATGTTCACAAGCTTCACGAGTTGTGTGTTTCAGTAGGCCTATATCTGTATGAATTCATTAGTTTTCCACCAAGGTGGTTGGCCGTCCACTGCTCCGGTTGTGTGTGTGTGTATGCGCGTTCACCGCTCATGTGTTAAAAAAATAATAATAATAATAATGGGGTTAAATGCAGAGAAACAAGTTCCCCAAACTTTTTTTTTTTTGGTGTTTTATGCATCAAACAATAGATGGATAAAGAACTTCCAGAGTTGTCTATATACTCTCAATGTTCCCCTTTAAATTTATACTTTAAATAAAAATAATACTCTTCCATGGGAGGAGGATGTGGGCACTAACCTTACTAAGGTGCCAGACAATCAGGTTGCCGTGTTTGTCCTCTCCACAGGCAATTTCATAATAAATGTAATGAAAAAGGCGTGTGTTTGTGCGTGCATTTGTGTTGAATGTGTTTGCAGCAAACCTAGTACCATCTGCTTCAGCATGGCTATGGCACACATGGAGGACAGACCACTCTGATCTCTTCAGTACTGTTCAATGCGATATAACCTAATATACCTGTTCACAATGACTCAGTACTCAGACCAAAGTCTTTATTTCTGCCCTGGACTTTGGGAAATCCTCAAGCCAATGATCCACAGAGAGCCAGCCAGGGGCAATAGGAACACAAGCTTGTTCTTCTCTCTGAGCTACAATTTGACTCCCTTTATTTAACTTGTCCTGTAGCCCTTTACACACCTGGCTGTGCTCAAACTTGACTACAGCTCTACTCACTGTACTGTTATAAATATCTTACAGCCTTTGCTCTCTCTCTCTCTTTTCTGTCTGCCGCCCACTGAGAGCCAGATGACGCTCATCAGCTTTTCTATAATCACCTTAGCCTGACTCAGAGTGGGTGAAATTAGATTCCTGTATTAATTATAATATAACACCATAAACCCCCTGCTTGTGCTGGAGACACCGCCTTCGCGAAGGTTGCCAGATTGAGACCCCCTGACGGGGAAGAAAATACGATTTAGAGAGTGCTCCCTCGCCCCCGCCCCTCTGTTCTCCTCCTGCTGAGCAACAGAGGAGAGATATAGTATTCACATAGACAGAAGGGGTGTTTGTTCTCGCTGCTGGCCCAAGATCAGATTGTTCCACCTTAATTTGACTGCCATTGTCAGTTGTAAGTCATGGCGATGCTCTGGGCAATAGACGTAGACATTTGGCATTTGGCAGGTATATAGCATGTTAATTCTAAATTTTGGATTCAAAATTATACTGAGCTTAATCACTGAACAATGTAATAACTGGGAATATTAAAACTGGGCACACAGAAAAACAGACCTAGGATGAAGTCAGGAAAATGGGGTCTGATCTAAAGTCTCCTTGATGGAAAAGTCTCTGATGGAGTTTAATTTTGTGAACAGCCACAAGCTTGTAAGGAGGGAGTAACGCAGGCAGACGAACACCTGGAAACCAAAACCCTATAAAGAATCTCACAACACACAAAAAGACAGAATGGGGGGCTTTATCAGGACAGTGGTAATGGGACCAAGACTTGCCATAAATATGATGGAATGGGGTCAGAGATGGGAACCTGAAAAAGCAGGGAAAATCTGTGTTAATGGTAGGATGGAAACAACTGGGAACAGCACTTACTTTCCAGGAATGTCCTCAGTCAGTTAGGAGCCAGGGAAGGAACAGGAAAAGATGAGATAATTAGGGTTGCAAAAAAATAAGTATTTTATAATCAATTAATCTGTCGATTTTTAATGACTTTATTGATTAGTTGTTGCAGCCCTGGGAACACATACAAAACGTAGACTAGCACATGGCTTTAGGAGAGGATTTCAGAGTGCCAATTTGAAAAACCTAATCTGTAGAAAGTTTCCTGGAACAAGAAAGGGGATTATTCTGGTTCAGCCAGAGAAGTAGAAGGAAACATAGGAAAAGATGGCTGTCAATGTTCCTGCTGAGCATCGTTCACACTGGCTTTTGAGGTACTGTGACATCCTTCTTACTAGCAGTTTTCCTGGAAATGGGTAATGCAACATTGACATTGAGTGGGTGGGTGAGTAAGCCCACCAAACATACATACACACACACACACACACACACACACACACACACACACACACAGCATGAGCTGGACTATTAAAACACTGACATTTGCTTAAAACTAACACAATCATAAACAACATTATGCAGCTGTGATATAACAATTGCCTCCATTGTTTCTTCAGGCGTAGGGTCTGATGCGTGTTTTTTTTCCAATCCAATTCTGATAGTCTGCAGAAGCACAAATGCAGTGCTGTAATGCTCTTATTTTTGTATTACTATATTGTTGAGTAATTACACTGTTGAAGATCCACTGTTTAATCATTTTCATTCATTCATTATCTGTAACCGCTTATCCAATTCAGGGTCACGACCCACAACCCACAACCTCCAGGTCCCTGGACCTGTGTGACTGCGACACTACCTGCTGCACCACCGTGCATTTTTATTAGTGACAAGTGAGTTTAAAGCTGTAACCAGTCTCTGTGTGGACCAGTTGGCTAATGAAATGTGGCTTTTCTCAGGAGACACCTTTCATTTGAGTTGCGTAGAGTTGGTTAAAATCTAACATGTTATCCAAATACATGTTTCCTTGGTCTATAATGTTAATCTTGGATATCTTTCTGTATTTTATAAACTTGTGTATCGGCATTGACAGATATATACATGTATAATATTATATTATCGATATTAGCCCAGAATTCCCATATCTGTGTATTGCTAATTAAATGTGTGAAATCCTCTGGTCAAAATACCACAAGGATCAAATGTCTCCCCTTGTCTAAGGCTATGTTCACACAGTAGGTAAAACTGATTTATTTACTTATTTTTGTTCTGCTAGTCGCACTGTTTATGTAATGTGACCTATATCTGACATCAGTCCGAATAGATCACACACCTAATCTGACCCGCATGCGCAAAGGGACGACGCTTCAGGCTCATTGACCAGAAGGAAAGCGCCGTCTGTTTTACACAAAGCACGTTCTTCTTTTAATTGAAGGTATTGAACTGGACTGCTGTTATTCTGTGCAGCACTACAATATTTTTTTTAAATATTTCGAATGAGCTCTATGTTAAAACAGAGTGTTAATTAAAGGCTTTAAGGGATAATAAAACATGAGCTGATGTGGGTTTTTTTTATTTTTATTTTTTTATTTCTCTCTCTTTCTATCTCTCTCTCTCTCTCTCTCACTCTGTCTGCTCTAAAGACAATTTTCCCGGGTCTCTCGCAGACAGGTCGTCTCCAAAGAGGAGAGTAGTGCTGACATATTGAGTTTATATTGATCTTAGCTTGATTCTCACATTTCTGCAGTTTTGTTGTGTGTGT
Source organism: Hoplias malabaricus (assembly GCF_029633855.1). Taxonomy (NCBI): domain Eukaryota; kingdom Metazoa; phylum Chordata; class Actinopteri; order Characiformes; family Erythrinidae; genus Hoplias; species Hoplias malabaricus. Next base: position 32,743,373 of record NC_089811.1, on the reverse strand, counting down.
TGTACATGGTTTAACTTCACCGTTGTGCTCTCACATAAACAAAGGTCTGGTGCAGTGAATGGAGATACTCAGACACCACCCTATGTTTTCTAACTTAGGGAGTCCACAGAACAGATTGATTTGCCTTATTTCCTATATATATATATATATCCCATTTTCAGGTGACCAAAATTAATATGCAAATTCACTGAAAAAGTGATTTTTACCTGAAGTATTTTATGGACGTTGAATTGCTATGCTTTCTACTCTCCTGGGAGTCAGTCTTCAGTACACAGTACATACTGACCTGACCTGACCTGAACCATACATGATGCATACATGCATATGAAGATTTCCCTTATCTATTAAGCCTGTCATTTCCCAAGCTGCATATGATGTAGTGTTGAGTAACTGTGAACAGTAATATTTGAGCAGAGCAACAGTGCACAGACTATTTGTGTAGCCCTTTTCCCTGGCTGCCTAAGTATTAATTGTTGTGGGACTTTCTTTGCAACTAATGACCCAGAAATCCTCATGTTATTTATTCTCTCTTTCTAGCTCACTCACTCTGATGCTCTCCCATTCTCCTTCTCCCTCCCTCTCTCCGCCACCTTTTCACGTCTCTTGTGACCTGTTATATTGTTTTCATGCAGTTCAGTAAAACACGGTTAAACTGGATGCATTGTTCCTGCTGTTTTGTCCAATATGTCTAACTCTCTGTGGTGTGTCATTATAGAACAGGCTTCTTAACTGCTCCATCTGTAGTGGATCCCTGTGGGGTAAAGCAGTCTCTGGTCTTTTGCCTAGAAAGCCAAATGCTCCTAAGTTTCATTCAATACAAGCTATGCATTCATTCAATGTGGTATAAGTAAAGACTGGTGGAGTGGTTAAACAAAAGTTAGCTCCAGAACTTTGTTTTCTTAGAACCTTGTGTTTTCTTAGATTAATAGGCATTGCTTGGTTAGTTGGGTTAATTTAGCTGTTCACTGAGATGACATACTGTTTTGTTACGTCTGAAGGTTAGAAGCAGAATGTCAGATTTGAGCGAGAAGAAACTCTGTGACAGAAGATGTCCGTAGTTATTGAATGTTGATAGATCTCTCTGATTCTAAATCTTACATTTTAGGTTTATAAAACTGAAGGAAAAATCCTCATCTGGAGGCATTTTACATCAGTTCACTTTATGTGATTCTAATGGAGAAGCCCATCGGAAGGTCACATTGTGTGGATAAAATGTGGTCATGCGTTCCAGAACCGCAGAGCTCTGTTTATTTAAGACCTGTCTGCACTGAGTGCACGAATCATCTGGAATCCCTTTCACTTCACCACTACACCATTCTGAACCAATTTACATTTGATGGTCTGCATGGAACCTCTAAAGGTCTTAATGATCTTGTATTAAATACTACACCATTGCAGGAACTAATCTTTACACTTTTTTAATGTACAATAAAATGCTGACACGAAACAATGCTCTTATTTTATATATATATATATATATATATATATATATATATAAATAATACATTCAAGTCGAGGACCCTTTTGAGGTTGTCCTTTGGCCATAGATATTCTGTTTTGTTGTGTAGTAGTAGTAGTATTAATCGGCGGCTGTGGGTTTGAGTCCCACTCCGGGTGACAGTCTGTGAGGAGTTTGGTGTGTTCTCCCTGTGTCCACGTGGGTTTCCTCCCACGGTCCAAAAAGACACATTGGTAGGTGGATTGGCGACTCTGAAGATTGTCCATCGGTGTGAGTATGTGTACCTTGCCACTGGATGGGGTGGGTTGCGTCAGGGAGGGCATCCAGCATTAAAACTGTGCCAGATTGATGGTGTGGATCACAGGCTGATCCACTGTGGTGACCCTGGACGGGAAGAAGAAGAAGAAGAAGAAGTAGTAGTAGTAGTAGTTTCAGTCTCTCGTTAATTAATTATGCTTTAGTCCACTATAGGGGTGGACGATATGGGCTTAAAATAATATCATGATATTTCAGGGTAACAATATTCTTAGCGAAACGCTGAAAAATATTTCAAAAACAGGCTACTGCAACAAAATCAATGTTATATTAATATGAATTATATTAAATTAATTTCATTCTAACATAATACCATGGTTTATTGTATGTCTGATATTTTGTAACCAAACCACCTCCACAAGCCACTCCACCTTTTTGGAGCAAATTCCTCCACCTCAGAGACACTTTCCACTGTACTTCTCTGTAGCCAAATGACTCGTGTAAAGAACGTATACCATATTATGGGTAACTGCATGATGTCATTATGTAAACAAGTCTGAATATCACTAATATTTTGCCAGGCTGCCATTGTAAATAGGAATATGTTCTTGCCTGGTTAAATTAAAAATGAAAAATAAAATAAATAAATATATAAATAAAACAATAATCAGTTACACATATATATAGTTTTTTCCCTCTGTGTGATTAGTGATAAGCCACCCCCATTTCACCCGTGTCTAGGAACACTGGAGTTATTATGTGGATAGAGATTGTATTGTGTGTGTTAGGTATTGTGCAAATGGCCTATATTTCTACGCAGATATCTTTGACTGTAATGAGAATAAGGAGTTGCTCTATTCAGCTCTTTCTATTCCTTATAAATCCTGTCCATGTGGTGGACCTTTGCCAAAATGACCACATGCTGACAAATATAATTTTTCTTGATAATTGTTCTTGATGAAATACTGTTACACTGTGGATACTGGTGCTATGTGTGAGCATTTTTAAGCATTTGTAAAGTATTGAAGTGGTTAATGTGGCATGGGAAGTGTAACAGTATAATTGTGCTGCTGCACTGTCTAAACATTTCTGTAGTGATCCTACATGCATTATATTAATACACTTTTCCATTAGCATTATTTGACCGAGCAGCTATTTTAAAAATTATTTTAAATGAAAGTTTTCATAAATACTAGTACATTCCTCATTATTATTATTATTATTATTATTATTTTACATTAAACAGAATTAGTGAGCACTTTCAAAGGGCATGAAATGTGCAGACCCAGCTGTGTGTGTTTAGACCCAGGGGAGACCACACAGGGTCAGCCTGTTGAGAGACTAAGGTTATGAGCTCCATGTGCTGGGCTCCTTTTCAAAAAGCTCTCAAAACAGCAAGATGTCTGCTTTAAAGGACTCAGTGGACTAATGACATTATTAATAGGTAAAATGACTGTTATGGGACGTGTGTGTGTGGGTCTCTGCATGGATGAGTTTGGTGTGTGTGTGTGTGTGTGTCTCTGCAGGTGTGTGTGTGTAATGAGGGGATTAATAGGGCTAAAGCCTTGCATGAATCACCCATAATGTTTTTCATACTGTCAGCCAGCATAACTTAATATCTTTTAAACAAGCTCCAATTGATAGGTGTACACAGCTGACATATTGAGGTCACGAGTGTAAAGCGCCAGCAGCACTGTGAGATGGAAAACATGGCTCTGTGTCACATGCCAGTAGGAAATGAGAGGAACTCAGCTACCTGGCCCCTTATTAGCCATACACCCACAGAACAGGACCCGACATTCAGCACCGCACACACAAACAAGCTGGTGGTTAATTATTATTTCCACAGGAAATCCTTCTGTACCCCCCTCTGTGAACCCCTAAACACACACACACACACACTGAGTGGCTAGCAGAAAAACAAGTTGGAATAAATAAAGAGTTGGTCTTGGCTGTTATGTATATTAAAATTTGCTTTAGCCTTTGCCCATTGTTGTATGAACAAGCTTATGATGAATAGATCTATATAGACTCATGTTACTTTTAAACCAAATCTAAAGTGGATATACAAGGTTTGGGAACTGTATGAATACACAAAAGTATAGTATGTATGCCTAGTTCTGTCCTGTATTAAATGCAGCTGCTTGTCTCACAGAGTGGCCAATTTGTTGAAGTCAGGAGTGGAGGCTCTCTGCTTGTCTCTCAGCATGCCGATGAAAAACATTAAAGGCTTCCACTAATGAAAAGAACACTCAGGATGTGCCTTATTATTCCATCAGTCTCACCTCGAGAGCACTGGCTTTGCTCTGAACACACACACACACACACACACACACACACACCAGACTCACCTCCAGGTTGAGACAAAAGCTAATACCTGAATTAAGGTCTCATCATATGAGAATCATGAGCAGTTGCATGGTTCTTGTGTTTGAGCATTACTTTGTTAATTTTGCCTTAAGCAATGTGTTTCACTGTGTGTGTGTGTGTGTGTGTGTGTGTGTGTGTGTTAAGTTACATCCTGCAATGTACAGAAATATATGGGAAACATTTACACATTAAATCCCACTCCATCCCTAAGCCTAGTAATCTCTCTCTCTCTCTCTCTCTCTCTCACTCTTGCTTTCTCTCTCTCTCTCTCTCTCTCTCTCTAGGGTGTTTACTGCATGATTGGAATGGCTTGCCGCTTTTCAAAAACCCAGTTTGTCTTTATCCCCTGTTTATAGCTCTTTTTCAGCCGCACACAGATTGATGTACGATCTGGTAATATACAAACAAACAGTAAGACTTAATTGTCCAGAGTTTGGGTTGATCATGGATCTGCATCCAGTTGAGCTGTCAAGTGTGTGAGAAGACTCGGGAAGAACACTAGTCTTAGGGGAAACACCATAGCCAACTTTCCCACAACATGTAAATACAGTCTAGAACAAACCTTCTGATTGTCTGTCAAAGCTCTAATTCACTCAGTCATCATGACATTAAAAAGTAATTGTGATGACATGCAGGTTTACAGCACTCAAAAGTGCACTTTTTTTCATCACTTCACTTATTTTAGTGATAATTACATTGACATTATAAAACGAAGCCAAACCTGAAATTAATTTTTGAATAATTCTAAATCCACTAAAATATCCTATCTATATAAGCCACGATGACAGTCTGTTTATCGTAGGCGCTGGAGCGTGCTTTGCATCAGCATTTCAGGCATGTGGGTGTTGTTCTGTCCAAGCCGTACCGATGTAGTAAAACGTGTCATGTTTGCTATGGCTGCAGCGTTCATCAAACGCAGCTCTGTGGGCATCATGCCAGCGCTCCGTCATCTCCCCTCCATCTCGAACGCAGCGCCAGCTCGTCTCTGAGAAATGGTAGTGATTTGCTCTGGAGAAATACACCTCTAACAGCCACTCCATACATATATAACATCTCATTCTGCTCCAGACACTGCTGTTGCCGAGAGCTGACCACAGCCCCCAGATTTATGGAGTGCATTTTGTTTAAATGTGTCGGAAACGGTCCAACAGCCACTGAATTAGAGCAAATAGTCAACACCGTCCACAGAAGAGGCTTTGGATTATGTTCGTATTTCCTTTACATGCGTTTCCAGTCAAAACTGAAACAGTGGCTAATTATAAGAAATCTTAAGAAGAAAGTGTCTGTGATGTTCATGGCGAAGCTATGGGAAAAAATATGAGCCATACCAAACTTTCAGACAGTTTAATGTAGCAATTAATGTACTGTAAATTCTGTACAAATTGTACAAGTTCTCTGCAGTCAATCATGAAAAGCTTTTTATGCAGTCAGTGGTTTAAACTGTTACCTGGACTGACAAAATCCATTGGTTCAGAGCAGTATTTTGCCCTCCACCAGAGGGCATGCTACTTCTTTCAACACACATTGTAGAGTGGTGTTTTGCCACCAGTCTGCTCAACAGGGAACCACTGTAGAGGTCACACACCAGCTTTACCAATAATACAACTGACATTCAGTTTATATATAAATATAATTTTACTCTTTTACATTTGTCACTCCCAGTGGATTCATTTACATGTTTGCTTTTAGAGAATTTCCTTTCCTGATGTTAGTTACCAGAACAATCGCAGTTTTGAGGCACTGCACATTTTTAAAAAGCACTAATACTGATTGAAGAAGTTTTATCAAAGGGGGTGGGCAATGTTAAATATAATTGTGTTATAATGTGTGTTTTTGGGGTATTTCTGAGGTGATATTTAAACTATGAATAAAACTATGGATACGGTGATTTCACATGTGCATATCAACTATAACATTTAGACTGATAAATGATAAATATTATTATTAATAACACCAGTAGTGTAAATACTAGTAGTATGAGCACTGATGGCATAATTTAGAATGAACCTATACTCAATCGGAACAGTACCCTTTAATGGGAGGTTGTGCTAGAGATGATCTCACAACAATAAGAGAGCCGTATCTGTTCAGGGAGCGTTCTAAAGCGTGAGCTCTGTGGGTGAACTCTTCTGCTCATACAGCCTTTAATACATAAATCATACGCACTGGCTTCAGCTTAAAGAAAGGCCTCTTGTAAGATTACAGACCTCTCTTGCCTTCTCCATCGAGGCCAATTACTGTGGTCTGTGGAAGGCACAGGAGGGATGTACAGTATAGAAAATGCAGCATGTTGTTAGTCCACTGCCTGTAGGTTCTGTTCATGAGCTGTGTTGTGCTGGGCATCTTGGGCCTGACCCTACATCACTTTTGGAAACGTGATAATGTGTCACACATGAGTGACAGGTCTTAGCCACTAGATGGTGCTGAATGTAGAGGTTTGGCAGTGATGGAAGGTTGGAGGGGGAGGGGAGAACCTTATCCTACAGCCCACCTCTTTTTGTGATGTGATACCACCTCATCCCGCTTTACGTTTCCCCCTTTATTGCCCAAAGCTGTAAAACGCACACACATGGGCGCACACACCCTCGCACACCTTCAAAGTCTGGTTCGTCCTGCTTTATCCACAAGCCAATAAAACGTCATGTGTAAAAGAGAGAAATGTGTGTGTGTGTGTGTGTGTGTGTGTACTTGAAGGGGCTATAAAACAGCAGGATGTGTATAGCTGTAGGCTCCTCCAATGGGAATGGCCTGGAATGACGGAGAACAATGCTGGGGGCAGTGGTGTAGCTTAGAATGAGTCCCCCCCCCCCACCCCTGCTCTATCCCTCCATCCCTCCCTCTGTCTCTCCCTCCCTCCACCCAGCACCTCTTCCTCTTCCTTCCTCTCCTGTTTTTCACACCCAATCCAGCTCAGAACAATCACACAAAGCCTGGAGCACACCACTGGACCTGGTGTACAAGGAAGTCAATAACAATGTCAGAGGCACAGATGCCAAAAAGGAGAAACTTAACAAATGACCAGATATGAATTTGCGGCCTCATATTCACTCAATGAAATGCTGCCTTTTTAAAGACACTATACTGAAAATGCTCACACTGTACAATAAATAAAACATGACTATTGCAGCCATTTACGAAGCCGGCATCGTCAGTAACTCCTGTTATCTATTATCTTATGATGAATTGTACATGTTTATGAATGTTAGTGTTTGGTTTTAGCTGCTTTTACTGATAAAATGTTGTTGTGATGAGATGCAGACTCATTATTGAAAAGCAAACCCCTTCATGTTCACTTGCATGTCCTGTGGCCTACTTTAGGAGACTACTCCTGGAGTGGTGACTTAACAGCTGCCTGAAATCTCGTCCGTCAGCGTATGTTTACAGATGTCCTGCTGAGAGAGGAACAGAGTGGACGGGTGGCCGCCACTGCAGTGATGGAGCAGCACACTTAACACATCACTTTCTCATACATCTCCATTTCTCAGTTGAGCTCTTCATGTCCTGTCAGTTCTGGTGACATTTCACTCTTTCTCAGATACACATCCATGCTGTTTACAGTTGGAAATATTTTATCATTGTTTGCTCTTCTGTGCGGTTTATTATGATTTCACATGTAAAATTTAATGGAAAATCTTATTACATTGTATTACATGAATGTGTGTGAAAAGTACATGTTGTAAAATGATTTTTACTAGGTTAAAGGTTTAGATTTGGGGAATAGTTTTGAATATGCAACTTTTAAAACAAATTAGTAAAGTGTAAAAGGGTTTTAGCGTTGTAGCAGTGCTTAAATACTAGTGGGAAAAATCTCTCTTGCATACTTTCTCTCCTCCTCTGCATCTCTTTTCTGACAGGCATTTACAACCCTGCTATAGTGCCATCATAAACACAGTCACAGGCAAAGCTGCAGCCAGCTGGTGTGTGTGTGTGTGCTAGTAAAAGCTTTTGGTTAAAGGTTTAGAGCTGAGGGAGATAAACACAACATTAACAGACTTGAATATTCTGTGCTATTCTCCTATTGCACTGCCCTTAAACTAAAGTATGAGAAATGACCAACACTAGTGTATTCCAGATTAATCGTACCGCTTTAGCGAAAGTGAAATATGGCGGCCATATTAGTTGTAGCAAATTGGTGAAAAAATTAATTTAAATTTTGAGGATATTTACATTTTTTTACTCTGTATTCTGTAAGTTAATTAAATTCCATCTTCCATTTTCTATATAGAGGCCATGAAGGAGACCCTGCAGTGTGTTGGTTTGAAGATGTAAGTGGCATCATGTTTTGGCTTGAAAGCTAAAAGCCACACAATGTTTAACCACAACATTTTCTAAAGTTAATATAACGCAGGATGATGAGTGTGAATACAGAGTATTAATTGCATATGAGTGAATGTTGAAGTGGAAGGCATAGTGAGTGCAGTCTTTCCAAGAAACCCAAGACATTAGATGAATGCATTTTATGTTTGTTTGACTTGGCTGTATTTGTGTGACTTTTCAAGGAGATATCGTCCTCTCTGGAAAGACACATCCGCTCTGGGAGCGCCTTCACTTTACAACTTCCTTCTGGTGCAGACAGTCCACCTACTTGCATGTCAGACGCATAACTTTTCTCTATCAGGCTTCTGAATGGGTGTGATGACATCTCACTTAAAGAGCTGCAGATCCTGTGGCTGGCTTTATGTGATGAGATTTTCACGTTACTTTATTTGCTTCAAACATTTCTTGGAAACGTATGTGAAACTCCATTTATTTGCACTGCAAATCTAAAGTCTCCTGCAACTACTTTGTATGAGATTCAGTTTCTTACGACAGCCAAAAAACACCGCCTGAACACACTGCCTGATGTCGAATGAAATACCAACGGACAAGAAAATAAAAATCAGGAGCGTTTCTTCAACTAACCCCTTGCAACAAATAACCGTACGGTTGTATGTTTTGTAACAAATGACCTAACTTAAATGTATGCTCCCATTGGAAGACCCTTTATCTCTATTGCTGTGAATGAAGGAAGGCAGTGCTATTTAAAAAGGAGAAATAACATTAAGCCACCTCCTTGTTTCTTCACTCACTGTCTATTTGATCAGCTCCACTTACCATTAAATTACAGGCTATTACTATTACAGACTGTGATCCATCTATTGCTCAGCATACTTTTTTAGCCTGCTTTCACCCTGTTTTTCAGTGGTCAGAACAACCACAGAGCTGGAATTATTTGTGTGATGAATCATTCTCAACGCTGCGGTGACACTGGAATGGTGGTGATGTGTTAGTGTGTGTGTGTTACTGATGAAGATTTAAAGTACCGCGGTGTCACTGCTGAATTGCTCTCTACACCACCCAAATATACCCAACCAACAGTGCAAAGTGATCACTGATAAGCATTAGAGGACCATCACAAACTGTGCAGCAACAGATGAGTTACAGCTTATGGCTTTACATTTACAAGGTGGAACACTGAGGTAGATTTGTCTAATAGTGGACAGTGACTCGTATTGGCACACCACACACTAAAACACCCGTGTCATTACAGCAATGAAAATGATCCACCACCCAAATATTACTTACAGTGTTGTGGGGTTTTTGTGAGTTCTGACCATTGAAGAAGGGGCTCACAGGCAGCTTCCAGTAAATGCAGAGCAACAGATAAACTAATGTCTGTAATAGTTAAGCTACAAAGTGAACCTATATGGTAAGAAAATCAGAGAAAATGGACAGTGTGTATAAACAAAGAGGTGATTTTTGTTTGTAGGACTTGGATTATTTGCAAGTTAATTTCAGCTGTATGCATGTGTTAATTTTGCTATCGTTGGTTCTGCTTTCACAACTTGTTGCGCCACTATATAGTTAGCCATGTTATTTATTTTTATTCTTCTGTAACACATTCCAAATGATAAATTAAAATCATTTTATGATGAAAATATTAGGTAATAATTTGCTAAATAATGAAATGGTCAAATGTGCACAAGATTTTATTACGGCCCTAAAATAATATCACAATATGTTTATGGTATTTTGGCAATAACGATATTCTTGGCGATATGAAAAAACACTGAAAAATACTTGCAATAATTTCAAGAACAAACTATTGCAACAAAATCAATGTTATATTAATATGGATTATTTTATATTAAATATTTTTAAAATATATTAATAATATTAAAGTTTTTTTCATTTCTAACATAATGTCATAGTTTATGGTACATCTGATATTTTGTAACCAAAACACCTGCACAAGCTTCTCCACTTTTTTGGAGCAGATTCCTCCACCTCAGAGCCACTTTCCACTTTACTTCACTGTGGCTAAGTGACTCATGCAAAGAATGTATGCCAGATTATGGGTAACTGCATGATGTCATTAGGTAAACAAGTGTGAATATCACTAATATTTTGCCTGCTTTAACTGCATGACGCGATTACATAAATAAATCGGAACATCACTAATATCACAATATTGATTTTTTTAAATCGTTTTAACAATTACGACGATATAATTGTGAACGATACAATATGGCACAGCCCTACTGTGTGTAATTGTGATTGCCCACCTGTCCATGTTAATTTCATGTAATTTGACTTGTTTGACCATGTAAAGAGAGTCAAAAATACAACCTAGTAACAGATAAATAGATCTGTACCTAAGGAAGGTACAGAGCAAAGCATTTTGCCTATGTTATATACTGTTGTAATTCATATTTCAGGTTGTGTAATTTTGTTTGTGTGTGTGTGAGAGAGAGAGAGAGAAAAACGCTGGGTTAGAGAGATCAGATATGCAGAGGGAGGTGTAGGTATGAAGGAAACAGCTGTTCCATGCTTCAGGCAGAACTAGCGCACAGGAATTTGTGCTGCATACTTTCTCCTTCTCTGCATATTCCTCCCTCTCTCTCTCTCTCTCTCTCTCACCCCACCCCGCTCCCCACTCCCCCATTGTCACAGTGTGTGTACGAAGCTGTGCATCAGATAAATTGAGTAGGTTGAGACTGTCTAACCCACAGCTCCATTCACTGACTGCTACTAGAGGGAACCTGATGGCTGCACACTTCCGTAACAGTTGACCTTGAAGTAGCTGCAGTGTACGTAACGTATTTGTGGTGTTGCACTGTGTTTGAATGTGTCTTTGTATTTTCAGTGGGTTTAGCTGAACACATTCCTGTGGGATAAGCTACAGGTTGTGTTGTTTCCTGTGCTGACTGCACTCAAGTCCTCACACCTCTCAGACACACACACACACACACACACACACACACACACACACACACACACAAACAAAAAAACAAAAATTTTAGAAGTGACACATGACGTTACATAATATTGAATAGAGTGCAGGAGACCCCAAATATTTGACTTTCCTTATGCATTATTGGGTTTTGTTTATTTCAATTATAAAATGTAATCAAACCTGTACAAATGTTACTGCACCTTTTATATTAGATTTTTCCCATGTTCAAAATGCCATACTAAAGTTAGAGTTTGTATTTGTCCTTAACTTATTTTCATTTAGAAAATCATAAATAAACATGATATAAGATAGTGTACAAAAATATTAGACAGACTGAAAAAAGTTATAAAGCATGTATTTTGACATATAATCTATAAAAATAGATAGTTTCTTAAATTTTTATGACATAAAAGCTATTGCGTCACAGTCAGAGTTACTGATATGCTTGTTTCTTTGTTGCTGTTGTTTGATTCCTGACTTCTCCGTGCATTCAGGTCACTATGAATGTTTAATTCTATCAGCACCTGATTTAATTAGACTGATCAGATGACTGTTGTTGTTGGGTAATAACTGTAAAAACTGGGCTTCTTCAAAAACATGTTAGGAAATGGTTATGCTAACACACATCTAAAAATATTTATTTCTCTGAAATTAAGATTTAAATATTTACTTCAATCAATACTTACTTCTAAATATATTATTTACATCTAATTTTTACAGGTTCTTATAACATTGCCACAGCGGTGCAGTACTACACAAATGAAGATTAGTATAACTGCAGCTGTAAGTGGGTATACAAGCATTCATGAAGTAACTTACGAGTTATTGATGAGTTTTTCATATTTATAGAGTCTTAACCTCACAAACTATAACTGTATTATTGGTTGTTTTGCATGTCTGTCTGTCCTATTGAAATTTACATCCTACCTATAACCTGTCATGAACATAAATATTCTATCTGCATAACAGAGGAGTTCTTATTTTATACACAGTGAGCTAGATCACACGTCAACACACACACTCATAAATTCACACATTACAGTCGACCATCCACAGTCTAATCGTATTTCATTCTACTGTGTACGTGTGTGTATGCCTAGTCTGTCTGCTCACTGGATGGTTTTGGATGTGAATTTTGTGTGTGTGTGTGTGTGTGTGTGTGTGTGTGTGTGCGCGCGCATGCACTCATTGTGTTTATAGTGTGTGAGCTCATTAGAGGAGGAGCAACTGCTGTGTGTGTTGTGTTGTGGTGTGTGCCTCTGATTATGAGCTCATTAAACAGGGCTGGGTGGTATGACAAAAATATACTTTTATAGTTAGACATTTTCTGTGTAGACGGTCAGCTGTGTAACAATACAGGCCTTTATCAAGGTATATTATATAGGGTTATATACAAAACCTCACTGGACAAATTACACTTACATGGGGGGAAACAAATAATGCATGGTCTATGGAAACATTATGGCAGATTTCATGTTTTAATCCTCAATATGATGCAAATTACAAACAACATGGGTCTATTTCCTATAGAGGACTTTAATCAAATTACATGATTTGTTGCTATTGTATATGAATTTGGCTTAATGTCTTCCAATAGTGTCCAAACATCCCTTTATGTTCAATTAAAATGCTGTTTTTCTTTGTTTTAATTAATCATATTTTATTCAACACTTTCTATACTGCATTGTACTAACTGCAGTAATCATGACTGATGACCTTCAGTTACATGGTTTGTGCACTTATTGTGCACTGTTATTAATGAAGCATGCAGTTAGCAGTGCTTATATTTACCATATACTTAGGCCAAGTATAAATAATAAAGAGTAGCATGTCAGACATTATCTATCATTTTGAATACAAAAGTGATAAGCTTTTAAAAACACAGCTGTTAGAATATTGCACTAAGCAGATATTTGCGTATTATTGCTGTCTGATGAAAAACATGCATCTGTTTTTGTCCATTTTTAAGTGTACTACATTATTTGAACACAGCAGTTGTCCTCCTCGTTGTGTAACAATGTGATGATTATTGCACTAATAACAGTGCTCCAAAATGATTTGCTCTTCTCCTGTAACGTTACTGTTTTTGGAGGTACATGTTTTTAATTGTACGGTGACGATATGTTTTTTACGGTAAACTTTATATATATATAAAAAGTTAATGCTGACCCCACCATCAATGTTTGGGGTGTGTGAGCTGTAAACCAGTGATTGAGACTCAGGTGAGGTTTAATGTCAACCTCAGGTTTTAAGAGGTCAAAAGCCGATGAAAGATAAGAGATCACTGTTTCACAGCACACAGACAAAACACATACGCACACTGGCATACAACAACAGAGCAGGACCATCATGGCCTAAATGTTATTGAAGTGGGCTATAGATTGCTAGCTCCATCCCTTAAACTGGCAGGAGAATGGGGGTGGGGAAGTGAAGGGACAGCATTTTCTCCTCCCTCAACATTTACAGCTGAAGTGCCCTTGGGCAAGGAACCTAGCTCTCCAGGTGTGTGTGCTCACTGCCTTAGATAGTTTAATATTTTTGTTGTACTGCTGTGCAGCAACATTAAAAACATAGTTCACATTCCACTTTCAAACACATCCCTGTGATTCACCCAGTGCATACTGAACACTCTGCTGTTCAAAATGAACTCAGTCTACCTTTCAACTATCAATCAACCAATCCACATTTCCCTCAGCAATATATATTGTGCTAAGGTACATTACCAGAATTTGCCAAGGAACAGGTTCATTGAAGAGCAGTGGCAGAGCACTGGTCACTGAGAAGCTTTGCCATGAGCTGTTAAAATGCTGAGAGTGAAAGTTATTCTCCAACAGAACATTTTCTCCTCTCTCCATTGAGAGTAGCACACGTTATGTAGCTCCTGGGCTCAGACACCCTGCCAGGGCTTTTGTGGCCTTGTAAACATTAAAGCCAGCTTGTAAAATTTTATTAAGTGTTTAAAAAGTGCTACAACATTGTACAACTACAAAACGTGAAATTTCTCTTGAGTATGAAAAAGTGAATTGTTGTGTAATGTGTGCTACAGTGCAATGTGATACTAATGTGAAATGCAAGCCTGCAGAGGCAGACAGACAGGGACTGTTAGCTTAGCTGCAGCTTTAGCCTCGTACCCTGCAATCAGCTCCCCACTGAACTGCCCTAATCACAGTTCGCACTCTCACCACTAGGGGGCAAAGTAGCCCCAAAAATCTGTTGCCTGCTTTGGCAGATATTGTAGGAATGATGATGTCATCAGTGAATAAATATTAAAAGGTGTTAAGTGTCTGCTTTAAAGTTTCACAAAGACATGATCTGCAGATTTTAAGTGGGGAAACGTCGTTTTAGGCTTTTAAACCTGACCCAGGACAGATGTTGTTACATAAGAATTAAAACTAGATGTTTTGTTATTATTGACTTGGTTTTTAAGTAATGATGTGTCCTCTGTGTGTGTGTGTGTGTGTGTGTGTGTTTCCCTTGAGTGTATGTGTTGATGATGCTCATGGTTCTCAGTGTCATCTGTGAGGTGAAGGGCTGTGGAAACAGGATTTGAGGATTATAAATAAAGCATCACACATCCCTCATAAGCTCACATATAGTGCTGAGAGGAGCAGAGTGAAGTATTTCCTTTGTGTGTGTGTGTGTGTGTGTGTCTGTGTAAGTGTGAGGTGGAGAGAGAGCAAAGGAGAGACAGACAAACAAAAAAACAAAAAAAGAGAATCTGCATTCCATGTCAGGGTGGGCGATGAAAGTGGACAGTGACATGGCACTTTGCCATTTGCAATGTGTAGCAGCTGCCACAGCAGACCTCCTATATATGTGTGTGTTTTAAAAAAGTATTTTTAAACAAACTATAGATCTTTTATAGGACAAAGCAAGATTGGAGTGAGGACTAGAATGCCAGAACAAACAAAATGATCCCACATGCAAATATACACAACTGCACAGAAACTTGCACACTTTGTAAATATATGGACAACTGCTGGGCTTCATTTCTACAAACAATATACAAAATTAAGAAGAGCAAAAGCATAAAAAAGTTGTGTAGACTTCCTAGTGATTCTGATTTAATTTAATGAATAATTGATTAAGCGTCTAACACTGGTGTGTACACAATAATGAGCAGAATTCAGCCACAATATTAAAACCACTGGCAGCTGAAGTAAATAACATTGATGATCTCATTACAGTGTCACCTGTCAAGGAATGGGATATATTAGGCGGCAAGTTCTTGGAGTTGACGTGTTGGAAAAAAATGGGCAGGGATAAGGATTTATGATTGGTTTTAACTACTAAAAGTCATCCAGGGAAGGACAACCGATGAACCATCAAACAGGGTCATGGGCGCCCAAGGCTCATTGATGCATAAGGGAATGAAGGCTGCCCATTTGGTCTGATTCCCCAAAAGAGCTACTGTAGCACAAAGTGCTGAACACATTAATGCAGGCTGTGAAAGTAAGAGAGAACACACAGTGCCTCGCAATGAGAAATGTATGAGTAAGTATTACGTTGCCATTTATTCACATGATTTGTGATTGTGAAGTTAATGCAAGACACCCTCCACCATTTTTCATTCATTCATTCATCCATTATCTGTAACCCTTATCCAATTCAGGGTCGCGGTGGGTCCAGAGCCTACCTGGAATCATTGGGCGCAAGGCAGGAATACACCCTGGAGGGGGCACCAGTCCTTCACAGGGCAACACACACACACATTCACTCACACACTCACACCTACGGACACTTTGGAGTCGTCAATCCACCTACCAACGTGTGTTTTTGGACTGTGGGAGGAAACTGGAGCACCCGAAGGAAACCCACGCGGACACAGGGAGAACACACCAACTCCTCACAGACAGTCACCCGGAGCGGGAATCGAACCCCCAACCTCCAGGGTCCTGGAGCTGTGTGACTGCGACACTACCTGCTGCACCACCACCATTTTTGTTTACATTTATTTATTTATTTATTTATTTATTTATTTATTTATTTATTATAATTCCATATATAGATATATCATGCTTTAGTTTTGTCTTAACTTCTAACAAAAGAAAAGTACGATGTTCTGACAAGTGATGTAATACGTAAACTCCTAAAAGGAAATAAAAATCAGTTTACTTCCTGTTTTGGTTTGGGTCTTATAAAATTACATTTTTGCTGTACATTTTACTGCCCTTTTTATTTTGTGCTGTTTGATCATTATGGACTAGAGCTCACAGTGTCATATTCATATTCAAGCCTTCAGCCTGGAACTCTGAAGTTGAAGGTGGTTTGTTGGACAAGGCTAAGATGTTCACATGTCATGTCAGAGACAAATGCCATGACTTTGAAGACTGCTGATTTGAGACTCTGTTTAGTTTGGTGTCTGGGAAACTAGCTCAGGGTTGAACTGGAATGTGTGAAATGTACCCAAGTGGTCTGAGGCATATTGCTGTGTTTAAATCCCACGAGGGTAATGACACAGCGTGAGCCGTTACTCTGATCTGACAGCTGTATTTCAGGTGGAGAGGTGACACTTAGCTAGTTTGCAATGGAAAAAAAAGCCGAAGTAGAAATGATGGATTTTGAGCACATTGAAATAGTGTATATTCTTTCTAAGAAGTCAGTTGGATTTGTTGTGATCAAAAAAGTGAGATTAATCTTCAGCTGAAGTTCATTGTCCCTTTGACTTGACCTCACTATTGTTATTGTAGCAGTGATGGTGAGAGTTCTGTGTTGAAATGAAAGGGAGAGATAGGATCATTGTTCACAATGGGCATAAGCAGAGGACTTGAATGTCAGTAACAATTTTTCCTCTCGTTGTCACCTGTCTGTAGTTATTTGATTAGCTAGAAGAACATGACTGACTTGTATGTGAAACGTGCTTTGCCTAAATGTGTGAGGGCTGATTCTAGGTTGGAAGTCAAGCATATCGCCTTGAAAATGAGAGCATTGCAGCAGCAGAAAGGTTTAAGGTCTTATCATATGCTCTCCTGTCCAAGTACAGAACAAGTTAAATACCTTATAGAATCTGCAGTATCTGAAACTACTGTGGGGAGCATTTTTATGTTCTGTTATTTGGGCACACCTGGATTGTACTCTTTTTAACCCTGTTTAGTCATTACATTTTTACCTTATTTTGATAACAGGACCAGCACTTAGACAGTTTGGGAACTAGGGATGGGCAATTTGGTCATATTTGAAATTGATTTTAATTATAATAACTAATATTTGATTCGTATCTTTGGCTAGCTCATTTAGCCGTTTTGCCAGCTCTGTGCAGATCCACTCTGCTCAAGGACGAGTTCAGCGCAAGGAGCGGCACAGCAGTTCTCTCTGTTTGTTTACATTCAGAAGCGCTGCATCTTTTATTTTGCTGAAATTTAACGTGTCGGTATGTTTTTATTCACTGTTTGAATTACGCCAGAATCTCATTGGTAACGCTGTTAACCGTAACTTAGTTAACATTTTCACATTAACTGATCCCAAACAGCAAACATAAGGCAATATTACCCACCTATGGAACAGGAATATCCTCAGAGCAATGTCCTCACCTTAGTTTGTGCTTTTCAACATTTGTAGTTCTCTTCGTCAGCCATTAGCAGAGGGAGGGAGAAAGCGTAGCATCTTGGGCAGAGACAATTATTTTTTTTTTTTACTCATTTTCAGACACTAGGGCTTTATGAACACATTAGAGCAGTTTACAGCATGCAACAAAAGGCGATCAAACAACATCTAAATTTTATAAAAACTCTCTGGCTGTGAGTTGTGTTCTCCTTGTGTCTGTATGGGCTTCCTCCTGATGCTCTGTTTTTTCCAACCGGAATGAATGAATGGATGAATGAATGAACTCCTAATTAATAATGAGTAATGGCAGTGAAGTTAATATCCAGATGTTAAGTTGTACTAATTTGCTTATAGGCGCGGTGGCGCAGCAGGTAGTGTCACAGTTACACAGCTCCAGGGACCTGGAGGTTGTGGGTTCGATTCCCGCTCCGGGTGACTGTCTGTGAGGTGTTTGGTGTGTTCTCCCTGTGTCTGCGTGGGCTTCCTCCGGGTGATTGTCTGTGAGGTGTTTGGTGTGTTCTCCCTGTGTCCGCGTGGGTTTCCTCTGGGTGACTGTCTGTGAGGAGTGTGGTGTGTACTCCCTGTGTCTGCATGGGATTCCTCCATGTGACTGTCTGTGAGGAGTGTGGTTTGTTCTCCCCATGTCTGCGTGGGTTTCCTCTGAGTGTTCCGGTTTCCTCCCACAGTCCAAAAACACACGTTGGTAGGTGAATTGGGGACTCAAAAGTGTCCGTAGGTGTGAATGTGTGTGTCTGTGTTGCCCTGTGAAGGACTGGCGCCCCCTCCGGGGTGTATTCCTGCCTTGTGCCCCATGATTCCAGGTAGGCTCTGAAGCGGTTACAGATAATGAATGAATGAATGAATAATTTGCTAATGCATTTACAGAATAATCTCTCATTATTGATTAAATTAATAGTTGTGCTATCTTTACTATGAAACATCTGTTTTCCTAGGGTACACAGTGTTTGTGGTGGTGGCCAGAAGGGTCCAAAAAACTAAAAAAAACATGCAAAAGAAAAGGTATGTAGTTTAAAAAGTAAGCTATTAAATGTTCATTTTATAACATATTTCTTTTCACCATATTTCAAGAATACCCTTTAAAAGGAAAGCCTTTAAATGTTTTCTTAAGATGGTGAAACATACAACACTTATATCCAATTCATATTTAGACTAAATATAATGATACATGAGGGGTGTAAATTCTGTAGGATGATCATGGCAAAAAATGATGCCGTATAGAAATATATAACTCATGGTTTATAGCTAGTTCTGCCAAATTAATGATAATTTTCCTCTAACAAGTTAGTCACGGAAACTTTATTCTGTTGACAGCTTTAACGTTCTTCACTGCATCAGTTTTGCGTTTTTGTTTAAAAAAAGATGGCTTAATTATGATTTATTGCATTGAAACCTTTGTATTACAGTATCCTCTCTGTAGGTAGCTGTGATGCCGATAATGCGTACTGCTGAGATGGCTGTTGACATCATTACTCAGGAGCTGCACTGTTCACATCAATCTTTTTCCCAAGCACACACTCCTGAGGTGAGTGAATTTTTCATCTCTGGGTTCAGGAGGGGGTCATCTACACACATATACACACACACACACTCTCTCTCACACACACACACACACACACACACACACACACGCTCAGATATGAGATACACACAGCGGGTACACTAATGCTGGTCTAGACCCCATTTTTCTTTCTTTCACTCCTACCATCCTTTTTTTCCATACATCTACCGTGCCATCTCAGATTACTCCGTTAAATTCTTCACTGCCGAAGTGAGCAGAGTAGGTGTGGAAAATGGCACCACATCGTTTCATCTGAGGGGCTTCTCAGCTACATGCTGACTACTGACAAGTATAAAGACTCAACACCTATGAAGTGACATTTGTCTTGTAACAGACTGAATTGAGGCTATAAAGCAGTGACTGTAAAAGATGGGCAACATAGAAAGAATATACAGTTATTATATTTCAAGGTGTTGTAGTAGTGTCAGAATATTTAAAAAAAATGAGAACAGATTGAAACCAGCAGCTTCAGAAATAAGCATAATATATGTAATTATGTCATTTTTAATTTTTGTATTTTATAGACATTTTTATGAATTTATTAAATAGCACATTATTGATATTAATACATATTAATTATTTATTAGACCTAGAAATCTATGCAAAATATGTATAGTTCTACCACTGTTTTAGCATGACCAGAGTTTACAAATGCAAACTCATGTGGGCTCACTGTTATTTTGTAAATACATGTATATGGGACACTGGGTTCCTATCACCGCAGTTAGTCATTAAGTCTCTGCAGAACGCCTCCCTTCTCATCAAACCACTCTGATTGATATTGTTTGTTTTAGCCATTGAATTACACAGTTTAGAGAAATGTGCCCTTAACTCTGTGTGCAGTACTGTACTGGGTATAGAAATCCCTTTATGGCGCGGTTAGTGTAACTCAGTGTGTAGTGCTGAAGTGAAGAGAGCAGAGTGCTACACTGCTGTGTCTGTATCTGTGGTCACAGTGGAGTAAGGAGGATACAGAAGGTAATTTACTGTGGACTCCTCCACAAATCACACCCCTTTATTCTTTCTTGTGTGTGTGTGTGTGTGTACGTGTGGAGGATCATTAGCTTTGTGGCAGATACCTGCTATTTATGTTCTTCTTCACTGTAACCTGTCAGCATCATTAACGTAATAGTCATTACTGTGTACACGCGCACACACACACACACACTACTAAACACTAGGAATTACTCCAAACTAACCCAGACCATGACAATAAATACTTTATAAAGTTGTTCAAATGAAATAGGTTTTAAATATTTCACAATAAATAGGCTTTTCACAACTATTCAGCCTCTGATACTCACTTTATTTGGATGGATGTTATACTCAGAAGTGTTGTAATAATTTAATAATGATAATCTTTTTTTCCCACAATGTTATTTTCATAAACTTTGCTTTATGTTGTTATGAATCACATATATTTAAAAAAAAAAAAAAACAAAACCCTGCTTTACTCACTACATGGGTGTTTTCATTGCATATTTGGACCAAAGTCATCTGATATTTATTGATTTTCCCAACCTTAAAAATTGACGTCAAGAGATTCATTTTCAGTTTTGACTCCTCATAGATATGAGTGTATGTCCTTATTCCAGCAAAGGCAGTCCTTTTTGACCCTGCCATGAACTTGCCTACGGATCAGAGGTCATCAGAAAGGTCAAAGTGCAGATTTCATTCTGGTTACGAACAATAATCAAATCTGACCTAGTGGAAGGAGGACTGCCGCTCAGAGCGTTACCTTATTATTAACAAGCTTTAGGACACAGACTGTACTGCTGTCCCGTGACTCTAAAGTTATCCTTGTTTCTTGTTTTAAATAAGGGTTGGTTTGATGTACTACATAGTGGAGTATAACTGTCATTAAGACACATTCCAGGAGTGCCAGTATTACAAGATAATTGCACTCTGACCCAAGCTCTTCAGGTATCACTCCACAAAATACACGTAACCTATCAAGGATGTCAGCGCTTACAAGCGTTTTCTGCTTTGTAAACATAAGCAAATAAAGAATAATATATATATGTACTGATCTGCGGCCTTGTGCCTACGGTCGCGTCACACCAGTGTCAATATCTCACGTTATATCACTCCCTCTTGTGTATTATTGTGTTATTAAGCTGCAGAAACAAGTCTCTTAGAATTCGTCATGATTGTGATGCCACTATGAGCCTGTGTTCATAAAACAACTCATTCAACCTGAAATGGGAAACGTGCTTTTATTATGATTGCAGAGCAGTTCAGCCAAATTGAGATTAAACATTTAACCCATCCCTGGCCGTGGCAGTGAATACATACAGATGCATTTTAAAATATGAAATCACATGATTGCAATTACTGTAGTGAATGTAAATGTGGCAAATAGTCTCATGTTTGACTTGTAGTAAATACAGTTAGACAGTTGTGGGGTGAGAAAGTCAGTGAAGCATATTTCCCCCCCCCAGTTGTTTATAATGGGAGCCTAGGGTCCTGAATGTCTGTTCCTAAACTGATCCTGAAGAGAGATATAAACCTGTCCTCGTGGAAATATAGAGCTATCGGCATGCAGGCAAATGTGCTGGAATGTTGTTACATTTGAGCTGTGGCAATGGCACTTTGACATCCTATATTTCTCACGTTTTTACTGCTTAGTGACTATGTTAAATCTGTGCAGAATAAACTGATCTGACATCAGTCTTTTGTTTTAAGTGATAAGTGAATTTGAAAAGCAAAATGAAAGAAAAAAGATTCTGTGCTTTACTCCCAAATACTTATAAGGAGAAACACTCTGGAGGCATGTTGTTGATGTACTTGAGACATTATGTTTTTAGAAAGCCATTTATTTCTTACATGTTGGCAGCGAACACACTTGGTACACTTGGTTGCATTATAAAGATGATTTATTTGTAAATTTGTCATAGGAAAAATGCAGTTTATGTCAAATGTCTCTGCATGCATTTACAGCATGACGGCCTTGTGAAATTGATTATTTGTCAATGCCTTTTGTCTTTCTAAGAACCCTGCTAGAAGGATATAAATTAGAACCAGCAGAGACTCTCAGTATGGGTGTGTGTGTGTGTGAGTGAGAGAGATTTAAGAGAATACACTGCATTTAGTTGCCTGGTGCACACTCATTGTACAGTGGAGATGATGATACAGGGACTAATTAACTGACTCTGAGATTCAAATCTAAACTCTAATGTATTTTTACCCTTTATTGAAACTCTGCTGAGTTATTACATTTTAGCTCATCTATTTTAAGTTTATTCAGCGCACAGGTCTAAATATTCCAAAGCTGCTGTTTTGAGTATTGAATTAAATCCAGTTTAAGAATTTACATTTACATTTTGCATATATATTTATTGCATTTAGCATATGATTATATCTAGAGTCACTTACAAAAGTGCTTTGTGTTCAGTCAGAGTTTGTATTCTAGCACAAATTTGTTAGAGGCTAAAATCCCCTCGAGCTCAGACACCGCCAGAGCAGGACTAGTGCTGATACCAAGAAAGAAAAATAGAGAATTAAACACAGCACTGGTGCAATACAAAACAATACTTCTCAGTGTGTTCACACCTGGAAAGAAAATGAAGAGTTAAGTACAGCATAAGTCCACATACAGTACATTGCGCAAATACATGGTGCTCACTTTAGTGGTCCCGAAGGACAGTGAGACAGTCTGCTGTTCACACACACAGTGGAGTCCATTCTCACCATCTGGGTGCCAGAACAGAGCAGAGTCTTGACACTTCCATACATCTTTAAGTGTGGTAGATCAAGTCTGGCTGTACATGAAGCTTGAGATGCATCTTTTGTCTCTAAATACAAATTTTTTTAGTATTACTTTCAAAACTCTTCAAAACTATTTGGTTTAGATGACATTCTTTAACAGTGTCATTTACTTATAGCAATTTACCACACAGTTTTGTAACAATTAGAGCCTTTGTTTTGACATGTTCTAGCAGTCAGAATTACTGAAACCCTTGGCTAATGTGGACAAATAAGCATATTTCTGTCAGCTTGATCTTCCAAGGACATTCAGGCTCACTTAAATTTTCAGTGGAGGAAAAACTCCATCATGGTACTTTATCTGAATACCACCTAATAGTAAATATATAGGCTGACACACAAACATGTCTAGAGGTTGTTTGTTATTCCAATGGTTTACTGGTTTCATCAAACATGATTTTCAGTAGTTGTCCTTTTTTATGCAAACTGGCAGCTACAACTAATACCAGACTAGTGAACTAAACATTATGTTGTGCAACATTTGTGAGATTAGTTGCTAAATAGGTGACACGGTGGTGCAGGTAGGTGTCGCAGTCACACAGCTCCTGGAGGTTGTGGGTTCGATTCCCGCTCCGGGTGAATGTCTGTGAGGAGTTGGTGTGTTCTCTCCGTGTCTGTGTGGGTTTCCTCCGGGTGCTCCGGTGTCCTCCCACAGTCCAAAAACACATGGTATTGGATTGGCGACTCAAAAGTGTCCGTAGGTGTGTGTGAATGTGTGTGTGTGTGTGTGTGTGTTGCCCTGTGAAGGACTCCAGGGTGTATTCCTGCCTTGCGCCCAATGATTCCAGGTAGGCTCTGGACCCACCGCGACCCTGAACTGGATAAGGATTACAGAAAATTAATGAATGAAGGAGGCCAAATAAAATTACGCTAATGTCAAAGCGCAATACAAATAGATGTTACATTAATGCCATTTCCTTGTTTCTACATTTACTACTGACTATAAAATAGCACATGTGGAATGTCCTTTGTTGCTCTGCAGGTAGTATTTGGGTGGTGGATCATTCTCTGCACTGCAATGACACTGAGGTTTGGTGGAGTGTTTGTGTTATTATTATTTTTATTATTATTATTATTATTATTATTATTATATATGCTGTGCCTATAGAGGCACCTGTCTTGTAGATATCAAGTCAGAACCCCTTCATCTGTAGCTGGATTTTGTTAGTTATCCTGTAATCCTTCATCAGTGGTCACATCACACTGTCCATAGGATGCTGTTGGCTGGATTCAGTCTAGCAGTGACACTGAGTTTGTTTTTAAATAAGTGATTTGTGTCTGATCCACTTGTAACAGCACAACCATCACAAACCCACCACCACGTTACTGTCACTGCAGTAGATTATAGGCCACCACCCAAATAATAATCACTCTCTTGTGGTCCCGTTGAGTCCTTACTATAGAAAGTCATTTATGTAAATGAGGGCAAACAAAGTATGCAAAGCAGCAGGTGGACAGTTGTCAGTAATTGCAGAAAAAAAACACAGTGCATCTTTATGGTAATTAGAGCTAATACAATGGACAGTGCTTGTAGTAACTAATAGTTCATTTTACGGTTATGGCTGATGGTTGTATAGTTCTAGACGTGGTTTGTGTTTTATATGATATTCAGATTGTACATGCATTTCTGAGTGTCTTAGTATACTCCATTGAGGGTTAAAGTGCCCCCTAATGGCACAGCTGCTGCTCTCTTTCCCAGCATAAGCAGCAGTAACACTTGGAGAAGTGGTGTTTTATAGTAATTTTGGAACCAGAAGGTATGATACCTTAAGAGTTGATTTTATGAAGTTCAACAACCTTTGTTTCATTTTGCTATTCTTCTCTGATCTGTGTTGATTGAAGACCTCGCATGTCACTTCATATTTACCCCACAGTGAAACAGAAAACGCTGACCAGCCACATAGCACAGATATTGTAAAAGGGAAAATAAGAATGAACACGTCACATTTTATTAATGGTAATTTCAGGATGTGCTAATAATTGTAGCACCTTTCACTGTAAACTGAACCATTTTCACTGCCTTTTGCACATGTTTGAGAAGGGTGCCAGTAATCTTATAGGTGACTGGAAATAGAGAAAGGATGCTTTTATTAAAGTTAAAATGTGACTTTGATGCATTCGTTGGATCTTATGCAGTTTTTTCCTTACGGTTGGGACTCTACCTTTTAATAGAACACCTGAGGAAAATGAATAATGAAGAGCTTGATGTTTTTTGTACTTTCTAATCTGAGCTTCCTTCAAAGCTGCAAGGTCCTTTTTTTAAGGAGCAAAGCAGAACGTTGTGGGAGACTCGGACTCAGGAACTTTCAGCTTACTCATTTGACAAAACCGCAGCGTTCCTCTTTGACTTATCTAAAAAGTCTGATGCAAGCTGGAGAAATAGTCATTGTTTTGAACTAATTTTGAATCATGTTGCCCTCACTACAGTCTAAAAAAAGAGTGTTCCAAAAGTCCCAGAAGTTGGGTAAGCAGTGGATTAGGAAAACTGTGAATGTAAAAGGGGACTCGGTGGCACAGAGGGAGACACAGAAAATGGCAAAAGGCTTGAAAGTTACACTGAGGTTTTAAGGCTTTATATGTGTTATATCTTTATGTTCTGCTGTAAGTCATATTCTGAAGACTACTGATTACTGCAGTAAGATTTATTAGAGTCATATGTGTTATATATATATAATAAAACAGATTATATGTAATTCCTGCTGGAACAAAGATTTGTGTCTTTTCAGGAGATGAATATGAAATTAAAGTAACTATTTGTACGTCAGGTTTATTGACTGCAGCTAAGAGAATTGTCTGAGGTAATTTGGACTATTTCTATTGGTCCATTTGTCACTGTAATTTCATATTGTTATAAAGACCAGTGGGAGATTTCAGATTATGTCAAAAATGAAAACATTCCAGTTTGCTCTGTCACAAGAAATGAAGCTAATTCGGGTTTCAGCCGTTTTGAGTGGAATTAAAGTTGGTTCCATTTTTCAAAAGACATTTTCAAAGACACTGATGTAATATTACTGTATGTTTGTGGGGTTTTTTTGCTCTGTGTAGTTTTTGCTGTCGTATAGGTCTCTGTTCCTAGTGTTTAATGAAAGCTGACTTTGATTTGCATATTTGTGCGAGACTCACTGTACACATGCAAACATGCCTTAAAAACATAAATATCTCTCTAATAACTCAAGCCTCTAATAACCTCAGAGCTCTCTCGACCCACGTTAATAACCCTCATATCCCTCTGTTAGCCTTTTTCCAATAATCGCTGCAGTCCTCCTTTCAGTAGCTGAGTCAGGGGCATGTAGCCCTCTGTGTGTATATTCTGGAAGTGTAGGCGGTCCTGTAACAATGAATACATCATGGTTAGGAAGCTTCATAGGGTGTGGGAGGAGTCTTGCTGCTCTGAAGTGGCTGCTCTGAGCTGCCTCAGTCTTTGGGAGTTCAGTACTGCTGCTGGCCACTAGGGGGAAAAGTGCCCTGCAGCAGCTGGCAGTGTGTGTAGAACACAGCCTGGGCCTCCCTAGCACACGCTCGGCTCAGTGATGGAGAGCTCTCTTAATTGGCTGATCCTCGGGAGTTTGGTGAGGATGCCTGGTGTTATTTTACGTGCTGAGAGATGTGTTGTCATCTCCCTAATAAAGCATATGTCTGCTGCATTCAGTGGGGCTGCGGCGCTGCGGCAGCCTGGGAGCCAGAAATGGAGATAAATGTGGATGGATCCACCAACACTGATACCCCACTCTACACTTTCACCTCGCCAAGTCCATTTCCACACACACTCACGGTGTCAAATTAAGGCAGAGTAATGTCTGAGGAACTATCCAGAGCTCCTGCTATTGTTTAAGCCTGCTGTGGACATAGGCTTGATGTTTCTATTTAAAGTAGAAAGCTGTGGCGAGTGGAACAGAGATGGAGCAGCTTTAGAGGATTACCTGCACTGAACGCTCATAAATACGCTCCCACCAGCCCAGAGCAAAGGCAGCATGTGATGAAGCTCCTCTAAAGCACTTTGAACATGAATGATGGAGGATGAATAGTTTCCAGCCCAGGAGAGAGAATGAGGGGAGGGAGAGAGCGAGGGAGTGAGCCCTCACAGCTGACCCCCTGACCTCCGCTGGCCAGCGTTCTGTCAGTGTGGCTCATCTGACACACACTACCTGGGCTTTGAACACGCATATACGTACCAGATCGTCTACTCTGCTGTTGTATAAGCACTTGCTCCTCTTCACAATCTCAATAAGTAGCTTTTTTTTCAGCTTACCTTAACCCACCGCTGAACCCTGTGCTTAATACACTGTCGTTATGATTTCACCATCAATCAGAATCCTCTCTCGCTCTCTCCCACTCTCTCTCATCCCTCTCAATCTTATACACACACGCACACATACACTCGTCCTCTCACACAGATACAGCAGCCCCATATACCTCTTGGCTCTGCCCTACGATGTAATTGTGCCTGAACCCTCATCAGTTTCCTGAACAATCAATTTCTTTCTCTCTCTCTCTCTCACACACACACACACACACACACACACATTTGCTCCTTTATTACTCAGTCTAGAAAGCTCTGCAGGTGGCCAGGAGCTTTAAGCCTGGGGAGGGGGGAGATGTCTGGTTCTTTCTCTGTGTCTCTCTCACTTTCTGTCTCTTCCCCTCTCTACCTTTCTCTCTACCCTCTCTGTTGCGTGTCAGGGTTACTCTGCACTATCTCTGCTGACAGCAGTGCTCCGGACACTGGCTTTGAAGAGAGAGATGTGGTGTGAATGTGATGAGACCCTGGAGGAGAAGGATGAACTCCTGAACCAGAGAGAGAGAAGGTATTAAGTGGTGTTGTGCCTGGGAGCTGTCAGTTATGGAGTAAACAGTGACATATGAGAGTATAGCCGAAGAGGGACAGTGGCTGATCTGAGCGTGCGCATCTACACCACTGGCCTCTCACTGACTCTCAGCGCTGCACCTGAGAGCAGCATGCTCATTAAGGCCTGCTAATTATCCCTAGTGAGCTTAAATACTGTTTTGCTATTGCGACTTAAGTTAATTCAAGTCAAAGTAGCACAAAATGGTTTTCAGCACCAAAAATCTAAAGTATAAACAATGATTTTGAATAACACTAGGCCTAAAATGGAACCATGGGTTAATAGCCTTCCCTCAGCATTGTACCAGCTTCTTCTGGTCTGTCTGTAATCGACTGTGACAGATGCTGTTAATGGATCAGTGAGGATGACGGTATATTCTTGTATGTATTCAGTGTTTATTCCTATTGTATATATTTATCAAATGTATATGTTAGCCACAGTAGAAACACTAGAGGGCGGTACACTGGTCAACAAATAGTGTCTCTGGCAAACAGCTCCAGGGCTGTGGGGTTGTGAACAAAAACCCCATTCTAGTTCACTGTGTGAGGAGTTTGTTGTGTTCTCCCAGTATCTGCGTGAGTTTCCTCCATGTACTCCAGTGTTATATAAATAATAAGCACCATAAGGGCAGTGTACTTTAAAGGAACTGCGCACACTGACTTTTCTATGAACTATGGCTCTAATGATGGCTAATATCCTATTAGGCATGTTTTATTGTTTTGAAGACTCATAAGTCAAATTTGATCATTTCTTTCCTGTCTGATGAAGCCTCCTACATGACTGTTCCTCAGTAAAGCAGCTGTTTGTCCCTGCCTCTCTCGCTTTGATTCGCTCCCTCTCTCCAGCCCTGGTCTCCATGCTCTCAGCTTATTAGTTTAATATGTGTCTTTCTGCAGATGAAGACATATGGCTGCTTTATTGCTGCTAACAATACCAATCAATACTCATGAATGCTGCAGTATCGTCATATTCCATAAATCAGAGCTATTGTGTGGACTGACAGTGATCATCTTCCCCAAAACACAAACATTCTCTCTCTCTCTCTCTCTCTCTCTCTCTCTCTCTCGCTCTCTCGCTCACTTACACACACACAAAATTACATAAAAATTCATTCTGCACCCCAAAAATGATGGTCATCCAAATGCACAAGAAAACAGCAGGGGTTCTCAACGAGGAAATGGTTCGATGGTGCAGCTGGATGGTTTGCTTGTCAGTTCTTCCCTGAATGGGCAAGCTCCAGTCTTGTCATACAGTGTTGAGGAGAACTGGCCAATTCTTTTCAGTGATGGGAACATGTTTATATTATTTGGGTCAAATCAGACACGTTATGTTCAGTGTTGGATTGGGAAAATACCCAGAGCATGTGAAGAACGCAGTTAAGTTTGGAGGAGGGAGCGTCATTGATTGGGGGATGTTACCTTCAGCAGGAGTTCCATGGAAAGCTGAAGGGTAATGTTCAATCAGAACCTTCTTCCCTTTTCACACCGAATAACAGGCAAAGCATTTCCTTGAAGCTCTTAACATTGAAATAATGAAATGGTCTGCCCAGAGTCTTTGGAAGGATCACTGGACAAATTTATAGTCGAGAAGCCCGCTGCAGTTACTGGACTGGAGCATTGGAAGAAGAGAGGAACGAATTCACGCTACAGCAGTGTGAGAAATTGATAATGTCCTGCAGGTGTCGATTTGAAGTCATTCACAGCAAGGGCCTCTACACAGATATTGGAAGCTGTAGCCATAAATAAAACACTTGAAAGTCAGTTTCTGTTCCATAATTCTGATCACAGCTCTTTCAAATTTCATACTTAAGTTTTTTAATATTGTAACTTAATATTGTAGCTTAACCTGCATCCTTTTCATTCATGTTAGAATAAATGTAACCTGTTCTTTTTTTATCTCTATTTGAGCATGTAATGTCGCTTAATTTTGTTAATTAAACTGCAGATTTTTCAGAAAACAACAATTCAGTGAACTCTTAATCATTTATACTGATATATCACTATGCAAGTAGTCATTGTATAAAATGAGACAATGTTAATAGCCTAATACTTGCTCTCTGATTGGAGATTTTCCAAAGGTGTATGGATAGAGATGGTTTCTGCAAGGTTTAGCTGCAAGGCCTTTTGATTTTGGACTGACTGTAATAAAGGTTTATCAGCTTGTGTATATTTAGGTTGGATATTATTTCAGATTGTGGGGTAAAGATTTTATTTGATTGTTTATATTTGATGTGATAAAATGTCTCTGCAGCTGTGTTCCACTCTGGGACGTAGAAAGTAGAAAATGTATTTGTGGTACATATGTGTATTAGCATAGGCCCCTCCTTCTTACCAGTCTCTTTGAAGAATAGTTTTGATTAATGGTCATAGTTTTATCAAAAGAAAAAAAAAGTGAAAGTGTTGACTGTTCGATTCTTGCTCCGGGTGACTGTCTGTGAGGAGTGTGGTGTGTTCTCCCTGTGTCTGCGTGGATTTCCTCCGGGTGACTGTCTGTGAGGAGTGTGGTGTGTTCTCCCTGTGTCTGCGTGGATTTCCTCTGGGTGACTGTCTGTGAGGAGTGTGGTGTGTTCTCCTTGTGTCTGTGTGGGTTTCCTCTGGGTGACTGTCTGTGAAGAGTATGGTGTGTTCTCCCTGTGTCTGCGTGGGTTTCCTCCGGGTGACTGTCTTGTGAGGAGTGTGGTGTGTTCTCCCTGTGTCCGCGTGGGTTTCCTCCGGGTGCTCCGGTTTCCTCCCACAGTCCAAAAACAACACGTTGGTAGGTGGATTGGCGACTCAAAAGTGTCCGTAGGTGTGAGTGAATGGGTGTGAGTGTGTGTGTGTTGCCCTGTGAAGGACTGGCGCCCCCTCCAGGGTATATTTCCGCCTTGTGCCCAATGATTCCAGGTAGGCTCTGGACCCACCGCGACCCTGAACTGGATAAGGGTTACAGATAATGAATGAATGAATGAATACTAGAGTGTTGTGCAAAAGCTAAAGACCGTGCTTTGTTTACTTGTCCAATAGAAGTTAATCATTTTTAGAAAAATATTTCTGAAAACGTTTGACACAAGATTTAAAACATTCTTTAAAAAATACAGAGAACAAATACACCATAAACATGATCAAGACCATTTAAACAGACAAACTAAGTGAAAATCAATCTCAACATTTGCTTCCAATCTTTAAAAATAAATGTCGGATCTCTATCATGAAGAAGACAACTACTCATCACTGGTCAGAAAGACACTGGCAAGATGTAGTTACTGAGAAATTAAAATGGACAAAAATTATTAAGAAGAGATGCATAAGCAACAAAGCTACTTGTGTTGTTAGAACAGTGAGCTTTCCACCCCAGAGCCCAAACCTCATCACTGTCAGTATGTTCAGGATTAATGGGCTTTTGAGAAGTGTAACATTCAGCCTTATGTTTAGAGGCTGAAGCTCTGGATTTTTTGTACATATTTGTATGATTTTTCCCTCTGACGAAGTGAATAGCTTGTGCTTAATGTCCATTTTGACAAACTGAAGTTGTTATACTGTAAGTTGTAATTTGGTGGGTTTTTTTTCGTCAGCTATTCTCAGAATAATGTACTGTAGTAGTTTTCATTTTTTTTTTTTTTTTGGAAGGATGAAATTAATTCTCCCAATGGGCTTGTGTTCATATGTGTGTTTATTATCTTTGCCACTAGAGAAACCGACAGGAACAGGAAAAGTAGTGGTGCCAAATGAATTGTGCCCATTGTTTCTTGCTTGTTGAATGGAATAGGTTAGTGTACGTGTGAGTAACTGGAGGTGTGTGGGTGATTTCCTTTAAAGTTTACAGTGGAGAATGATGATGATGATGATGATGGATGTGTGGAATGGTACCTGTCTATTAGACGTTAGTGCTTGCTGGGACCACTTGACAGCCATTCTGTCTGTCTGTCTCTCTTTCTCTCTCTCTAACACACACACACACTACAGGTGACATGCATGGGAAAGATAGGAGAGGGATGGGTGAAGGGTGATGACTATTTCTGGAATGTTCCCATTGACAGAGCGGCCCACAGTTGCTTAAGTGATACTAATAACACACACTTCACTCACTGCTTCTCTGTACAAACTGTACCTTTGGCCATAATGTGTGTGTGGGTGTGTTTGTGAGAGAGAGAGATACAGTTCTCTGTGTTGTAAGATCAAAGAGTCACAGTGCTGAAAGATGCCCATTTCCTGCCCTCTCCCACTGGCACAGTGCTGAAAATCTCTCTCTCTCTCTCTCTCTCTCTTACACACACACACACACACACACTCACACAGTCTCTATCATAGAGTGACGTCACCAGGGCATCCTCATGTTTTGTCCTGTGTTCATGAGTGATGTCTGGAATTACTGTGTGTGTGTGTGTCTTATACAGTGAAAGATACTCTCAGTAAAGGCCACCAGTAGAGTGGATCTGGAAGTGTTCATGTGGCATGATTTCCTGCTAGTGGTAGTCTTCACCATCAATCCCTCATTCTTTCACTCTTTCCCTTGCCTTTCATTCTCACAGCCACATATTCTTAGTTTATAAATAAAAAACATGAATATGAATCCACTGCACTGACTAAGTCACAGATTTGGCTTTGAAGTAGATTTGCCTTAATTTTTTATCATCAAAAGTGCTGAAATAACAGAAGAAGACGCTTCTGCAGCTACCTGTTACCTTTTAGATTTGCTCTCTCTCTCTGTCTCTCTCTCTCTCTCACTCTGTGTTTCTCTCACTCTCTCTCTCTCTCTCACTGTTTCTCTCTCTGTCTCTCTCTCACTCTGTTTCTCTCTCTCTCCTCTCTCTCTCTCTCTCTCTCTCTCTCTCTCTCTCTCTGTCTTTCACTCTATCTCTCTCTCACTCTGTTTCTCTCTCTCTGTCTCTCACTCTGTTTCTCTCTCTCTCTGTCTTTCACTCTATCTCTCTCTCACTCTGTTTCTCTCTCTCTGTCTCTCACTCTATCTCTCTCACTCTGTTTCTCTCTCTCTCTTTCTCTCTGTCTCTCTCTCTCTCTCTCTCTCTCTTTCTCTCTGTCTCTCACTGTCTCTCTCTCTCTGTCTTTCACTCTGTCTCTCTCTCACTCTGTCTCTCTCTCTCTCTCTCTCTCTCTCTCTCTCTCTCTCTCTCGCTGTGCTTCTGGCTGTATGCAGAGAGGAATTCTCTTATCTTTATTGCCGTTAGTGTTGAATACTCCTGCTCGTCTCTGTTTAACATCAGTGCTGCAGCACGGCTCACATTCCACCAGTCACAGTAGACAGTCAGACTACACACACACTGTGATTTTATCAACAAGGCTGAAGTAATGTGAGTTGCTAGTATGTAAATAAATTCACAACATTTTATTTATAAATTTCCTTCATCTAAAAACATGTGTAAGTCAATGTGTTGGATACTGAAGTAGTTTTTACAGAGTGGTGCATTACTAAAACTGCGTAAGGGTTCAGTATGCGTGTGATTGTGTGAAATAGTCATTCGTATTAAGGTTTGCTAGAGGGTTCAGGTTGGGTTTCCAATGGGGAAAGACATGGTCATCTAAATTAAACTTCTGATTAGGAATCCCCTGCTTTCCCACAAACCAAAACACACGTTATGGACCAGAACCTTGTCTGGGGTATGTTCCAGCCAGTGATTCCACTTAGACTCCAGACCCAGTGTGACCCAGATCAGGATGAAATGCTTGTAGGACAAGAATGAATGGATGGTTGGGAATAATTGTGTTAATGTTATATTTGTATTCAAATGTAACCACTATACACCACTGTACACCTGGGAATTTTACGTTCTGTCCAATGTATATAGTCCATTCCTGGTTTTATTCTCAGTACTAGTTTGTAAAATGGCCGTTTCTTCATCTCTTTTGGTTTTAAAATGGTTTTACACTAAATTTGAAATGTACAGTCAGTGTAGTCACTTCATTTTTGAGCATGTTGTTTATATTCTGTTGTATTTTATTGTATTTTAGGGGTTAAAACAAACCCTTTACACTATGTACAATGGCAGGCGAGAATTGTAATGTCTCTCTCAGTGGCCTAGTCTGTCTTTGTCTGGCAGTGGGGGATGTGCTGCAGTAGTGCTTCTCTCTCCAGCAGGGGGAGTCTCTGCTCAGTTCTGAGTCCATTGCTGAGGCTCAGCCAGTCATTGGGTACAAGACAAGCTTCTTTCTAGAAACAGCCACAAACGTACACTCAGGTTTCTTTTCTGAACCTGCCGTAATTTGTTAAGTCTGAAATGTTACTCTCTTTGTTCCATATATTCAGTGAACCACTGGCCATCATCCCTGTCAGAGGACAAGTATCTGAAATCAGTTACCTTATTTATTTATTTATTTATTTATTGGTCACATGGAACCTTTTTGTTTTTAACTGAAACATTGTAATCTGACAGCAAATGAAGGTATGGAAAATATCAGAAGAGTACAGATCTGAGCCTCTGTATCTTTGGAATATTTGTTTCTAGCAAACGTACTGTATATTGGGCACAAATGGGTTAATTTTCTTTTTAACGCTATTTGTTTTAGATGCTGATATATTGGACCCCTGTTTTTATATAATCACTTTTACCCTAATTGTTTCTTTTATTTATCATTTACTTTAATTTATTTCATGCAAGTGGTTAAAGTAAATGCTTTGGGATGTTTACTTTTGCCCATGGCCTCCATCCCTGACTGTATCAGCAGTGCCAAAGTAACCAGCACATTTTCACGTTGTGTAGTTGTTTAGAGCTCATTAACAGTACGATGCAAACTGTTTGGTCTTGAACTCTGCGCGGCAGGCAGGAAGCAGTCGTTTAAGCATTCTTTCTGTTCTTTATGAGACTCGCCATGCAGCTCGTAGGAATTATGGGAGGCCGTTTTCAAGCCGAAGTGAGGGATTTTCTATTAAACTCGCCTCCCTCAGTCAACGGAGCACTGATGGGGTGCTTGGTGAGGGACGACGTGGAGGCCTGAGGTGTGTTTAATTTGCTCGAGCTGTCTCTGCTCTCCTTAGCTCCGACTGTGCAAACATGCAGATTGGCGAGAGTGAACCTTGTTAAACCATCCTGGTCTCTGTGGGAGCAGTGCACTTTAGAGCAAAAGCAGTACTTACTGTACGAACCTCGCAAATGCTGCGGCTTAGCGGGGTTAAGCGCTGTACAGCAGTGTACGCTCGAGTACTAAGACACAGGGGATTCATCTTCAGTGCGCACACACACAGAGGTGTATACAGTACATAGGACATAGCCTGTGTGCAGCCAAGTCTAGAGTTCCTTTGTGGAGTGTGAGCAGCACTAGCAGGGCCTTTTCCCTGTAAGGAATAATAGTTTCCCTGAATTTTAACATGACAAAGTTAAGCAAACATGACAATAAACATTATATTTGTGTTACAATATGATTATACTTCCCTCATAAACTAAACTTGTACTGATTTAAAAATATCTGCTGCATTGAAGTTTGTAACGAGGACTTTGAGGGTCTTAAAATGTACATGAAAATGTAAGGAGTGCTAGAGCTTTTCTTATAAATGTAATTGAGCATATTTAGTTCTGTTTGTGTTTGATGTTGAAGTAAAGATCGTGAGATTGAGTTCAGTGTCGTCAACACATTTGCTTTAGGAGTCCCTCTAGTGTACTTACAGAGGGCTAGTCTTATGTTGTTGGAAAAACGACGACAATAAGTGTCAGTGTGCTGTTTTGGAAAACTCCATCCTGACCAATTCAGCCTGACATTTCCCCGTTGAGGAGAGAAACTGTAACGAGCGACACAGTTAGTAATTCCAGCGCGATTCTGCTGGGTGGAAATGTATATGCCTCCTGTGTGTGTGCGCGCATGTGCGTGCAGTGGTCATGTCAGACTAGACTGATTATGTGGAAGTTGAGTTTCCGTAGTCTACAGAAGGCGCACGTTCTGTCCCCCAAAACGTGCACGCGAAAGCACACAAAAACACAGACTTTGCTAAACATACCCCACAGAGGAAATCACTTAGTCCACGTTAATGCACACATGCCCGTATGATATTACTAGCTTAACTCGCTAATACCAGTTTACCAGTTAGGATTTTAAAGCTTCAGTGTGTTCTTAGATACATGGGACTTTGGCAGTGGAGTGTCAATCAGAATTTATTTACAGACAGAAGCGGTACGGTGTCTTACACTGTGGTTTGCTTTGTATTTCTTGGACTCTAGAAAACATGGCCTGTATCAGTCAGACAATGAGAGCAGGGGACAGAGTCTGTGCAGTTGCCAATGGAAAGCAGATGTGAGCTGATTTTCCCTCACATAGAACTGTGTCCAGCTTCATATGCCCAGCCAGGCCACCCTCAGACAAATCCTGCCAACAAGCCAAGAGTTTCCCAGTTCTCAGCTTCCTTCAATGTTAATGCCACTGAACGGCCACTTAATGTCCACAGCGGACTTCACCGGGAACGTCAGAAATGGTATTTAGTACAATATTTTTCACCTGTACCGTTTGCAAATGTTATTAAATAGTTCCATAATTAGATGCATAATGATTAATTGTGTTTACATTAAATTTACATTCTGTACCAAATGTTTGAAGCAAAACTTCTGAGTTCGTTGCTCCCTATGTTTTTTAGTGTCAATCAAAAACAGCCAAAGTTGCAAAAAGAAAAACATGTCAACCGTGTTTAGAACAAGACCATATCAATCACAATATCTCAGTCAAATTCACATTACAGCATCTTCTACTGTTTAAGACAATAATAGGGTGGCATTTTGTATCAGCCAAAAGATTAAAACCTTGGCTTTTGGCTGAATATTTTTGTTTGTTTGAATGAGTGCAATCTTTTATTCTGTTATGAATAACACTTCTGAACTGTAATGTGAAGGTAAGTTCCCTCATAACTGTTTCATTGATTGATGTATACTGATTCATTCTTCACTTAAGAATAGCACAATACCTGTAAGTTCCTGTCCATTCTTGCTTGTACTTTCACAAACAGTCCACATGTCAGCCTGCGTTTGAATGTACTTATTTCAGCCTTTCATCCGATGTTCCACAACGAGAACTGAGATAAAGATTTAATGCATTCTTACTAAGGCCTGTTAATGATGTTTAAACAATCTGTTCAACTGCTCATAAACAGACACCATGCTGTTGTCATCTTAGAACATGAAAATGTCAATGTTGTATTCTGCTTGGAAGCATAAGGTACTGAAAGAGCAGGATAAATCAAACAAGAACTCTGTAAAGACACTGGTGCAACACTCTTATAAAGGCTAGGGTCATTGTTTCAGAGGAATTTATAATCCATCCATCCATTATCTGTAAGTGCTTATCCAGTTCAGGGTCGCGGTGGGTCCAGAGCCTACCTGGAATCAATCGGCACAAGGCAGGAATACACCCTGGAGGGGGCGCCAGTCCTTCACAGGGCAACACACACACATTCACTCACACACTCACACCTACGGACACTTTTGAGTCGCCAATCCACCTACCAACGTGTGTTTTTGGATTGTGGGAGTAAACCGGAGCACCCGGAGGAAACCTACACAGACACAGGGAGAACACACCACACTCCTTACAGACAGTCACCCGGAGGAACTCACGCAGACACAGGGAGAACACACCACACTCCTCACAGACAGTCACTCGGAGGAAATCCACACAGACACAGGGAGAACACACCACACTCCTCACAGACAGTCACTCGGAGGAAATCC
Organism: Hoplias malabaricus; assembly: GCF_029633855.1. Classification (NCBI taxonomy): domain Eukaryota; kingdom Metazoa; phylum Chordata; class Actinopteri; order Characiformes; family Erythrinidae; genus Hoplias; species Hoplias malabaricus. The sequence goes on along the minus strand of NC_089811.1, from coordinate 32,705,702 downwards.
ATGCAGACACAGGGAGAACACACCACACTCCTCACAGACAGTCACCCGGAGGAAACCCATGCAGACACAGGGAGAACACACCACACTCCTCACAGACAGTCACTCGGAGGAAATCCACGCAGACACAGGGAGAACACACCACACTCCTCACAGACAGTCACTCGGAGGAAATCCACGCAGACACAGGGAGAACACACCACACTCCTCACAGACAGTCACCCGGAGCGAGAATCTAACCCACAACCTCCAGGTCACTGGCGCTGTGTGACTGCGCCACCATGCCACCTTGAATTTATAATTGCATTTCATCATGATACTGCACTATTCTGAACCTTCTGAAAATTGATGGAACCTTGTAGCAGATACAAAGCAGTAGTGGTCAGTGGAGCTGCTCTGTGTGAAGGAGGAATAAAAAAGTGGAGGCTGACATAGACTGATTCACTCACTGAATCCAACTTTAATTATAATTGGCTGAGTGGCCTCCCATTCAGACTGGCCAGTAACTTTACAATTAGGAACATAGCCAGCACACACTCAGTGCTTCTCTCTCTCTCTCTCTCTCTCTCTCTCATACTCTCACACACTGATGTATCGTGGCCTGAGATGAGCAATGACTAATTTAAGAGTTGTCTTAAGGAACCAGACACTGTGTCCAACTATAGGCTTTTAACTTCCAGGCTTTTAACTTCCTGTGCACACTCACTGTTGTTTAAAAGCTCTGTAAGACAATACAAAATAATGTTCTACTCTGAGCACACCCAAATACACACAACGCTTAAATACTCCACACCCACAAATATAGGTCATTATCTATCAATTAAGGTATTTGTGTGTGTGTGTGTGTGTGTGTGTGTGTGTGTGTGTGTGTGTGTGTGCTTTCTGTGCAGGATGCTGTGTGTCATTCTGTGCTCTCTGACCAAGCGTTGAACTCTCACACACTCATAGAAAACACGGTCAGCCAGCACCCACTCGTTTGTCATGTTGCACACTGACAGTAAAAGGTCATCTGCTCCCATCGCTGCAAGCCAGAAACAGCAGCCTCCATATTACCCAGCACTATAGATTTGTCTAAAACTGGGAAGATGAAGACACACACACACACCACTACCTACCAGCCTACCTACACACACAAAGCTTTATCTAATCTAGGTCAACTATCTGTGTGTCTACCTCCCAGGCGGCAAAGTAATGGGGGGAAGAGAAAGAAAAAAGTATCATGCAATTACACTGTAGTGTGTGTGCATGTGTTTGTCTTCTAATTATCCTCCTTAATACAGAGTTTTAAATGAGGACTGTGACCTTGCAAATCAATAATGCAAGTCTAGACCAGCCAGTGAAAGACACATGGCTACGTAAAAGAACTGACATTTTAATGCCCTCCAGTTCACCTCTGACTGCCCTGCTCTGTTTCTCCTGGTTTACTGCTGTATCAGAACCCTCTGAATGCCCTGTTAAAAATCCCCAGACAAGGAAACACTGCCTGGCAAACTAAGCTCGCTCTCTTTCTCGCTGTCTGTCTCTCTCATGCTCTGTCTTGTTCTCCGCTCATGCTCATAAGAATGATTTCCAAGTTCAAGCATCAAGGGCCAAGAAAAATACCATCACTTAAAAAGCAGGTCAAGTGGTGAAAGCTACAAGATGATAACTTCCGTCCAGTGCAGACATTTTTTATTTATTTTTGGCCTTTATCCTTCTTTTTAAAACATCTGGCTTCCTCAGTGCCTCGTGCTCTCAGGCTGGATGTGTGACTCCTAGTGGCTTTACTGTTTTATAATATATTGTTTTGTATGTTATACTTTATTGCCGGGCTTTAGAGCTGTAGTTTTGACCACATTTTTCTTCACTGGACTCTTCAGTCATGATATATACATCATGAGTAGGCTTAATCCCTCTCCAGGAACCGGACCCTCTGTTTAAAGTTTGTGGTAGATTAGTCTCTTCTGTCCCCTGTCCACACCAGACTGGATCACTGGGCTGTAGCAGCTCTCCTGCAGCCTGCCGCACTCCAGTCGGTTCTGCTCTGCTGGGGGAGAAGGGAGGAAACAGGAGCTTACACATCACGCGCAAATGGTCAAGTTCCTGGCCCCCTCCTCCCTGGCTGGCATGATTTAGTGGAGGCTCGCTCTTCCTGCCATTATTTGTCCGGCGAAGCAGGGCTATGCACTGAGGGAGCTGCCTGGTGCCATGACCCGCAGGGGCAGGCCGTACTGCTGTTCGCAGTTGAGCTCCCCTCAGCCCACTGCTAACCTTCTGCTTTCCCACACTTACCCTACCACCTCGCAGTGTTTATAGCATCGTTTATAATGGAAGCTGATTCTTAATTTATAAATGTATTAATAACACCAAATAAAAAAAATAGCATTGTCCAAATTGCTCTAACCGATAGTTAATAGTATGGTTACTTACTTTGCTACTCTGCGTGTGCATTTTGTCATTACCGTTTCATGATTTGTCCTAAATTCCATCATTCCAAGCTGCAAATTAAGAGTAATAATTCACATTAACAAGATTTCTGCTCTCATTGCCCCAGAGAGCTGGTGGTAATGAGAAGCAGAGGGAGTAGTGTAACTAATGGGGAAGATGATGGTGATGAAGGTTGCTCATCTCATCCCCTTCACACAGGGACGTTCCAAAACACTCTCTCAGTCCTTCCTTTACAGTTACTAGCTTCGTTCTCTCTCATTTGAGCTTCACCTGTTTTCGCAGCGTATACATTGTCCTACCGCATATCAGCACCACCTCCAATGCTTCTCTCTCTCTCTCACTGTCTCAGCAGCAGACTGTGGTAAGCACAAGGCCACTGCGCTAATCTGAGTCTAGTCTGAGGAAGCCTGATGTGGACCATACTGTAAAATGTCTGATCGTAACGTCTCTAAACTTGTGGGTAATTGCTTTGTCTAAAACAGGCCTCAGATTTAGATCGATCACTTTGGGGGGAGGCCTTTAGCTTCATGATAAGCAGCTATGAGAGAAAACCGAAGTTACATCAGCAGGCAAGTATAACAGAGGAGAAAGCTGGTAGAGAAAGTTAGTTAAAGAAAGTTATTGTTGGTGGACAGTGCAGCTGCTCTGAAACTTCTTTTCCATATTTTATGATGTAAGATCCTATGCATTTATAATCATGCCCTTTTGTTGGCTGCGGTGTTTTTTTTCAAACCATCACCACCACCCCATCTCCTCCCTGCCCTTCACTTCTGCCTTGGAGTCCTACTTTCTGCCCAGCTAAAGGGACAGTTCTGGCCTTCTAGCTTAAAGCAATGGTTATCAACCCTTTGCTCCCAATTGCACCTTGTAGATTACTCTTCTCTCCTTCACACTACAGTCACAAGTTTTAGGCAGGGTCTGAACATTCATTCATTATCTGTAACCGCTTATCCAATTCAGGGTCGCGGTGGGTCCAAAGCCTACCTGGAATCATTGGGCAAGGCAGGAATACACCCTGGAGGGGGCGCCAGTCCTTCACAGGGCAACACAGACACACACACACATTCACTCACTCCTACGGACACTTTTGAGTCGCCAATCCACCTACTAACGTGTGTTTTTGGACTGTGGGAGGAAACCGGAGCACCCTGAGGAAACCCACGCAGACACAGGGAGCGCACAGACAGTCACCCGGAGCGGGCATCGAACCCACAACCTCCAGGTCCCTGGAGCTGTGTGACTGCGACACCTACCTGCTGTGCCACCGTGCCGCCCTAGGGTCTGAACAGAACTAGGAAATTGGGGAAAGAGCATGTGCACTTTTACTTTTCCAAAAGCTAGGTATTGTTTCTATTGTTTTATCTCTTAAATTCCTTTCCTCTTATTATTTAATGTTTTAAAAGTAAATAGTGTCAGAACACAACGAGTTCTGCTGCTGAAACTCACATTTAATCTTCACAGAGTGATCTGATATACTTCATGAGTTAAGAGTAACGATCTTTAAAATGGCACGGCAGGGTCCCCTGAGGTTAAATGACAAGAACAAGTTGCCAAGAGTATGTTTAAAACAGCATTGAAATGGAAGGACAGTATAACACCATGTCTGTCAAATGCAGCCTGCCATTTGAAGCATCACCTGAAACATTATACAAGCTCTAACGCTGCGACAAACCTCTCAGGATGAGTTTGATGACAGACAATTTAATGCATTATTTCACTGTCTATTTATAATAAACCCTGTAGAGTCCACCGAAGACGACATAGGTAATGGTGTTGTTTATTATAACTAGAATTCAGCCTGGTGTATGTATGTATGTGTGAGTGTGTGTCTGTGTGTTGCACTCTGTTACAGAGGTGAAAAGAGGGTGAATCTGTCAGCCTGGGGCTGCTGTCGTTCTGTTGAACCTCAGACATGACCAGGTCATGAAGCTGACCTCTTCCACTCTGCCTGGCTTTATAACTAAGTGCTTATCTGCCTTGGAGATACTTGCACAAACTCCCTGCACCTAAGGAGTATTCAGTGCTGCTACTCCTCAGTGTCGATGTACTGTAAGATCCAAGGTTTTAAAAGGTGGAAATTTAAATAGAATCAAAAATGTATTTTCCTAATTGTACACAATATATTAAAATGATTTCTAGTCAGCGTTTAAAGTCAGCGCCAAGCAGAGCTGGGTCTGATGCACTTGTACTAGTACAACACACATTAACATGTCACCATCACGTCAGGGTCACTGATCTGTTCTGCACCTGTGTGGTCCTAAACTATACAGGCTACAAGAGAGCTAAAAGTATGCAGAACAACAGCTGGACTACAGTATGTAATCTTGGAGCTACAAATTGCACTAACGCTCAATGGAGCTGATAAAATGGACATTGAGCTTTGAAACAAGCAGGTGATGTTAATGTTTTAGCTGATCAGTGTTTGTAGTCAGTTGTGGTTGATCTGAGCTGAGAATCTGGTCAGAAAAAAAAAACAAAGGAATAAATTACCACCTCAAAGTTTGTTGCTGGTCTCCTGCTGCTGCAGGAGTTAACACACGGTCTGATTAACATTGTCATGTAGGTATTTTTAGCCCTAGACCCCACTTGGGTTAAAAAGGGTGAAGGCTGATGTCACTGAAACCATGACAACAGCTGGTGCGTCATGGCCGGAGAGATTTCAATCAGATGTGTCTCACACTTACCCTCCACCTACTCTGACAGGTCATCAAGTGCCTGCTTAGGTACAGTTCCTCTCTCAGATCGCTACAGACCAGTACACTATCACACACAGTGGACACTCTGACCATCTTAGGCCATGTAGGGGCTCTCCTCTAAACCAAAGCATTGCTTGGGGTCTTAAAGGTACACTGTAAAAAAATGTATTGTAAATTTTACAGTAAAACACTGGCAGCAGAGTTCCCAGGCATTTACCGTAATTTTACAGGAAAACTACTGTATTTCAAATTTACAGCATGTTACTGTAATTGAAAAATGCAATAATTTACTGTAAATGCTGTGATTTACAGTAAAATACTGGCAGCAGACTTCCCAGGCATTTACAGTATTTTTACAGGAACACTACTGTATTTCAAATTTACAGCATATTACTGTAATTGAAAAATACAATAATTTACTGTAAATACTGCTATTTACAGTAAAATACTGGCAGCAGAGTTCCCAGGCATTTACCGTATTTTTACAGGAACACTACTCTATTTCAAATTTACAGCATATTACTGTAATTGAGTAATACAATAATTTACTGTAAATGCTGTGATTTACAGTAAAATACTGGCAGCAGACTTCCCAGGCATTTACCGTATTTTTACAGGAACACTACTGTATTTCAAATTTACAACATATTACTGTAATTGAGTAATACAATAATTTACTGTAAATACTGTGATTTACAATAAAATACTGTAGCAGACTTGCTGTAAATTTACAGCAATTTTTACAGTGCAAACATCAGCGCCAAATATAGTTTTAGGAGGAAATTTTAATGTAGAAGTTTACCGCTGCATACTGCAGTGCTAGCATACTCTGCTGTCTGATCCACTTCTATTAGTCTAGTGCTTGCACATTTTCGGGGCAGAGTTTTTTTTTAACACTGCTTCATTGGTCCATCTTGTAGATGTAAATTCAGAGGCAGTAGCTCATCTGTTTCTGCACTGTTTGTGTTGGTCGTCCTCTAGTCCTTCATCAGTGGACACAAAAAACTGTCGGCCCAACAGTTGCACTGAGGGGTTTAAAAACTCCAGCAGCCCTGCTGTGTCTGATCCACTCATTCCAGCACAACACACACTAACGCCACCACTACCACATCATTCACTGCAGCTCTGAGAAATCATACCTGTCCTGTGTTGGTCTTGTGGTGGTCCTAGCCATTTAAGAACTGGATGAGAGGTGGCAACAAAAAAAATATGCTGAAATTACGAGGTGACTTTAATGTTATGGCTGCTCAGTGTGTAAGCAACGGTTCTTAAAAGAAAATTTACATGCTGGTTCTTGAATAAGGCACACATTTAAAATAATATTTTGTTATATTATATAGCTAAATATTCCACGTTATTAAGTATCTGATTACAACTAATGTTAATGTGCCATACTGGGTTCACCCCAGCTGTTCCTGTTTGATATCATCACTGAATCTACTGACTGTTATTTGGTTAAAAGCTTATTCATAACACTGTCTTCTTAGGTTTCTTTTTTCTTATGTTTTATTTGGGTTATTTTTCAATGTTAAATCATTCTGCCTGTAGATGATAAAGTTTTTTTTCCCCTTACTTGAATCACACATCAACTTTGACCTCTAATCAACAAGTTATTGACGACAGCGATTTTTGTCAACTAACCCTTGCAGCCGTATGAGTGAGGGGGATAAACAAGGTGTGATGCATCCCTATCTCAGGCTACAGATTAAACATTAAGGACCACTGGGCCCCACACGCCATTAGTGTCTCTCCATTGCATTTCACACCGCATAGAGCACGGTGGCATAGAAATAAGGGGGTGGGGGAGGAACAGATCAAGAGGAAAAAAATAAAAGAAAATGGAAGGGAGGGGTTCTTTTCTCTCCTCTGTACAGTCCAGTGGGATATGGAGCAGCAGTAAGCATACAGAGTGACATTCGGCCTGATAGAGGACACCACGTCACTGGAGACCCTCAGCGCAGCCTGAGACACATACACACACACATCTGGGTTGTGTGGGACTGGGCAGGGTTGTGTTTGTGTCCCACAGGGGAAAGCTGTTAGGGCAGAACTACTACACTGGCACATTTTCTCCAGCATATATTACAGAGGCAGACAAACTGGCCAAGCAGAATGTGTTTTTGTGTCGTGTGTGTGTGTGTGTGTGTATAAAGGCAAAGGAGGCCTGTTTAACGGGCTGTGGGGGAGGGGAGAGGTGAGCTGTGGTGGTAATATAACCATATGCTAGCTGTTAACAGAATGAAAAGTAAAGACATCACCATGATCCATCTTCATTAGAGCATTTCCCTTTCCTTCCTGCACCTTAGCGACGATGTGCTGCAGGGGGTCACCTGCTATCTCTCCATCGCTCCCTCACTCTCTCCACTGCTCCTCTTCCTCTTTGCCATCTGCCTCCTGCTCTGTTTCTCTGCGCTCCCTTTTTTCATTCTGTAGCCCATCTCTCTCTTTTTTATGTAAAAATCCTGATTTCTGATATTTACCTGGAGTAAATCACACACATTAAGCATGTCCCCAATGAGATCTGTGACTTAGGGTTCGGCAATGTCTGTTGCGCACTGAAAAGGCAAGTTTTTAAAGGTCTTGCGTCTGTATTTTACCAGGTGTGATTTTAGTAATTGCAGTTCTGTGAGAGTAAACCTGCAATAACAAAGCCCTGATAATGGGCGCAACCATAAACTGTGGGGTAATTGTAATTGAGTGTCATGGAATGATTACAGTGTAGTGTAGTCTTTTAATTTGACTATCTGTGGTAGTTTGAGGGCATTTCACAGATGCTTTGCAGTGTATATATTTGTCAAATTTACTGCCATTGCGATGGTACTCTCAATGATGCTTCCTAATAATTAGGGAACATAATTGTACCATATTTAATTTTAATTGTAGTTTTTTAAGTGGTATTGACCTCACACACCTGTTTCAAACTCCAGGTGTTTTATTTAGCTTTTCCCTTTAAAAAGGGAAGTGATGACAGCTTACAAATATTCACCTTTCTGTCTGGAACTGAGACTATGTGGTGCATTTTTGGGAACACAACTTATGTTTAAGTCCACTGTTTTACCTTTAGTGAACCGCTAATGTATTCGCACAGGTCTCTCAAGCCCATTACCAGTGTTTTGCAGGGTTGTGGAGTGTTACAGTGTGTGTGTGTGTGTGTGAGTTAGAGAGCTGTAAGTTGCTGTTCAAGGACATTAGTGAAGACCTTTGCACTCCTGCTCCCCCTCAGAGTGATCCATCGCTGGCTGACACACACACACACACACAGACGGAGACATTTTGTTCCACACTACACACTGCTTCTGCTCACAAAAATGCATTCAATCACCAGCCATGAGTCCATACACAAAACAACAGAGCTCCGCTGTGGTCCTGGACTCAGCAAAATTTGGCCGTGATTTTAAGGCATTAGTAGCTCCTATATCCACAATCTCAACTGATTTTATAGTATGGGGTTAAGCTTTTAACCTATTAATCAAGCCAGTGTGGTCTTGTTTATACAGACCATATGCAAAATAAGCAGTCATCACCATGGCATTTCTGCTTTGAAGCTGCAGGTTCAAATTGGCAAATTCAGACAGCCACACTTTCACATCTCTTCAACTTAAGGAGCAAATGTTGTGAACTTCCGAGGTGGCGCTTTCTAGGTGGAGACGAGTGGTGGGGGTTTATTGTATATTAATAGATCTGGCTTGGTTCTTTTTACTTATTTTTTATATATATGTTGAACTTATGATGAGGAGGAGTCTCTACATATACTCAATAGTAAAAATGATGATAATAATTGTCGTATGTAACCTATAAATCATCGATTTCAAATGATAAGCAAAGTTTACTTTGATTGTTTAATAAAAAGTAGTTTGTAAACATTGTTGCAGATTCACAGAGTCCATACATTCATTCATTCATTCATTCATCCATTATCTGTAACCCTTATCCAATTCAGGGTCGCGGTGGGTCCAGAGCCTACCTGGAATCATTGGGCGCAAGGCGGGAATACCCCCTGGAGGGGGCACCCGTCCTTCACAGGGCAACACACACACACACACATTCACTCACACCTAAGGTCACTTTTTTTTTTTGATCGCCAATCCACCTGCAACGTGTGTTTTTGGACTGTGGGAGGAAACCGGAGCAACCGGAGGAAACCCACACGGACACAAGGAGAACACACCAACTGCTCACAGACAGTCACCCGGAGCGGGAATCGAACCCACAACCTCCAGGCCCCTGCGCCACCGTGCCGCCCAGAGTCCATACACAAAAACTAAACTGAAAACAAAAAACAGTGTGTTTTGTATATTTCGTTTCTGTGATGTCATGAAACCAATATATTTTCATAGCCTCCTTTTCAACCTACAGAAGTTTAACCCTTTCATTAATGCTGAGAGTATACCACCTGGCTACTGAGACACAAAACAGAACAGCTGGTCAAAACGCAAATGAACAGAAACAACGTTTTATTTCTGAGCAATAGAGAAAAATGGAAAATGGTGATGTCAAAGTGAACAGTGACTGTTGCTCAGGGGGAAAGATAAGTATACGTAACACCTAGGATATAGATCTTCTAGATGTTGTAGTGTTAGAGATGGAGCTCCACAGCATTAGTAGTGGATTAGTCGGTTTGTTTAACAGCCTCCATTTTTCACAAGTAATGTTGCTGATATCAGTAAAAAATGGATCGTCTTTATTTTGTAACATCAGCCAGGTCCTTCTGTTGGGATGCAGGTTCATTCTTCAGAATTTCATAGAAAGAAGTGGCATGTGCTTAGAGAGGGATGGGTGTGTGTGTGTGTGTGAGGGAAGAATCTCCCTGCATAAACACTTGGAGCTAAGTGCAGAGATGAAAAGCGGTTTTATCTCTCTCATCAAGCGCTAACACAGAGGAGGCTAAACACCACACTGACACCATAATTACATGATTTATGTCATTCTGCAGCCCACAGTCTGCCATGGCACCCCTCGTTCTGCTGATTCATGAGCAAAACCTAAGCAAGGCTTAGGAAGGGCACATCAAAAGAATTACCTCGATTCATACACCGATGTTTGTCTAAATAAATGGGAGGTGATCCATCTTAAAAGCAGTCAGTAAAGTTTGTTTCTGCTCCTCGGGCTCCTGCCAGTCTGAAGGATGAGTTTAAGGGTGGCGGATGAGACGAGTGCCATGTTTGTGTAATTAACTATATGCAAAAAAAATAAATAAATAAAAAACTGTAGCACATTATTCCTCTGCACCTTTGCTTTGTTTTCAGTTACTTGAATCGAGATCTTTTTTTTTTTTTAATAATTCAAATTTAGCTTGAAACTCTGCCAAAACCTTCAGGGGATGTCGGAATACGTGCTCAGTCTAAAAATAAACCCGTGTTACGGCACGGCAGTTACAGAAGTCACAGAGGAGCTTGTTTCTCAGCTGTAGCGAGGTGCGTGTTGCTGCATGGTTAGGAGGCATACATTAATTATAGTGCTCATAGGAATTGCCCTGCCACACTGCTGACTTACTGCCCTTCACTGCCTCCATTCTGAGGGGGTTTCTTAACCTGCCATTTCACACAGTTTACTCCAGCCAGACCCATGAAACAGAGGCCTGTGTGTGTGAGAGAGAGAGATAGTGAGCTAGCGAGCGAGAATTATAATAAAGAGCTGTGAGCTGTGCATGTAAATGATGTGATAATGGGATTAATTTGGAAGTGATGTGAAAAAGAACAGTGGAGTGTGAAAGTGATTTCCAGAACCAGGGTGCTGTGGACTGAAGAAGGTTTGAAATATGGATCTCGGCTCTTCTCTCTGCCTGTTGTGAAGGCATTATGGAGTAGCCGGAGGTGGGAATATGCCGTCTGTGTGTGTTGCCTCCTGCCTGGCTGTATGACAGTATCTCTCAGTATCTGGACACACTGCCTCCGTTGTCATCGATAATGTGTGTTTATCTGAACCATACACGCTTCTCAGCTCCCCTCCACACATTCAGCCGCTCACGCGCCGTACTTCCTCCCCTTGTCCAGCTCACTCATCTACATTTGGAGATATTTCCCCTGGCTGGGACTTTATTCTGACAACACTGTGTTCACATCACTCTTTACTGTTCCACTCCTCCAGGGGCTGTATTTTACAAAACGGGGCAAAACTAAGGCAAAATGAGGACTGTCCAATAAACCTACGAGTATGTGGCGTTATTGTGAAGTTTCCATTAGCATCTGGATAAATCCTGAAGCCACCTTATGATTCTCTTTGGAGGAAATGAATGCTGATTATGAAATTACCTCTTTTTCTTTTCCAGTTATCTGGCAAATTCCACAACCTCTTTTGTTCTATATACGTGTTTTAGCTGTCAGTAAGCTGATATACTGACTTCCTGTAGTGCTTAATACGTTATACGTGTATCCTTACCATCCTTATTCACACATCTTTGTGCTGTGCACCGGAGTGTTAGCTTGTTTGTAATGTGTATGTACAGTACTGTGCAGCGATAGCACAGATTTAATCTAATACTAATAATAAAACGGGGTGCCCATTCGTGATTGTTTATTAGGTCTTTGTTTATTGTACCTGCTGTTGTATAACTTTTAAGGCAATGCATATAATTAATCATTTCTCTGTTATGAGCAATTCCTCATTTTGTGGTAACACTTTACAATGAGGGTACTTTAACAGTACTTAAGACTTGAGGGTTTTTTCATGTAAAATAACAATACTAAAAAATATTGAACAATTAAGTCACAATTAATCGTTAAGTAATGACAGAAACAAGAATAAACATTATTTTAGGATTTTATACATTTCTAAGAGAGTGCTCGTTAATTATTACCTATAGTGATTAATTTTGTCATTACTTACCCATTTAGTGAAGGGTGTAGAATTAGCATGGACAGAAGTGAGGTGTCCCTACCAATATCCCACGATTATTGAATTATCCACACAAAAAATACAAAAAAATACCTGATCTGTTAACGTCTCATTAACCTAGATGTGCAGGAAGGGTTAAATCACGTTCTCTACTCGAGTCCTACCTCCCCGTAACACATATGGCCAGTGATTGGCTGTGCCTTTCCCTGCTGTCACGCCAAACTAGCTAAGTTTGGTTGTTAGCAGCACCAAAACTGGAAGGAAAACATTCCAGTCATATGTGAGACTCACTGTGCAAGACTCGGGTGCAACATGGGTGTCAAAAGCCAGTGAGGATGGCAGCAAAAAATGAAGGTGGACCTAAAAAGTCAATAAAAGTCAAGCTGCTAAGGAAATGAGTCCATCATGAGACCTGTTTAATTGGCACTATGGCTGAAGTAAACTGAAGTCTAAACTACTTCTTTGCCAGTCATTAGTTTAACATTATATAATTGACGAATTAAATTCTGAATTGTTGTTCAAAATCACCTTGCATCAAGGCTTATTTCTCTTTAAGTTTTATGAACTACGCACCTTTATTGTAAAGTCTTACCCATTTTGTAATTCATATTCTCAGTGTTTTATCACCCCACCCCATGCAGAAGTGTGTGGAGAAATATCATTCATTCATTATCTGTAAGGGCTTATCCAGTTCAGGGTCGCCGTGGCTCCAGAACCTACCTGGAATCATTGGGCGCAAGGCGGGAATACACCCTGGAGGGGGCGCAAGTCCCTCACAGGGCAACACAGACACATACACACACATTCACTCAAACACTCACACCTATGGACACTTTTGAGTTGCCAATCCACCTACCAACGTGTGTTTTTGGACCGTGGGAGGAAACCGGAGCACCTGGAGGAAACCCACACGGACACAGGGAGAACACACCACACTCCTCACAGACAGTCACCCGGAGGAAACCCACGCAGACACAGAGAGAACACACCAAACTCCTCACAGACAGTCACCCGGAGCGGGAATAGAACCCACACCCTCCAGTTTAATCTTCTCCCCCCATCTGTCACTCAAAGACCCTTCCTGATGCTATGTTGTTTTACCCCTGAAATACAGAATATGTTATGATTTCTTTGTCACTTGAATAAACTTGAACTGTATCTGGTAGCGCCATGTGCACAGCCTGGTTTCACCTCGTGTTCTTCCTCTCTGATACTAGTTAGTGTTAAAGCAGAACATTGCTTGTTCTTCATTGTAAATAGATGTTAATGTAATCTTTTTATCTGTTTACTGCACATTCTGTAAGAGTCTGACCCTCTTGACCTGCTCCAGAGGTGTTCTGGATGAACCTGCTTCATGTATATTCATAAGCTGCTGCATTCCTGTGCTTCTTCCCGTACGCAGCCATGTTCATGCCCAACACCTCATATTATAAAACCGTCCAATTAGAACGCCATCACTGTATCATTACATGGGCTGCTGACCAGCTGAAATGAGCTTTACCCGCGGCAGCAGCGAGCCTTCGTGAGGGTAAACAAAACTAAACACACACGCAGGTCATTTAGGTGTGGCACTCATATCAGCCATGCTTCACCGCATATATGATTCATTTTTCTATCACAGAGCTGTGTAAACTGTTTTTCTTTTTGGATATCCATACATAACAGAACGCCTCCAAATTGTGTTCACTGTGATTGCATATTGCTTTTCTTTCCCTCCACTTATCACCAAATGGGCTCATGTGTCACTGAAATTGTTTTGAACTGGAAAATGAGATCAAATGGAACGCAACACCTGAAGGGTTATGAAATGTAGCCTAATTAATCAAATTACTGATTTGGAAATCTTAGCTGAGCTTGTAACTGAACTGAGGTTGCTCCCGTCTCATTAGAAGCGTTTAGATACTGCTGCTTTGTGTCTTTTATACTGCAAAGCTATAGCATTAAATTAAAGGAAATACTTGAGTTTATGATATGTATAATGCTTTGCAATTGTTTGAATGATCGTGTGCACTGTATATTTTTGTGTTGACAGCTTGAGTGGGTTGTTAATGTGATGCCAGAGGCGATGCTGTTGATTGTGTGTGTGTGTGTGTTTGTTTCTGAGTGACAGGGACATGCTCCTGAAGCTCTCTGTCATTTCAGAGCTTCAACAATTACCTGTCAGGCTCAGACATGACGCGATCAGACAGCAAACAGAGCACATGCACTCCAGCTCACTGATACTTTCCACCTTTCATATCGCACCCGGGTCCTGCAGTCCTGGAATATATCCAATATATATATATATATATATATAGGCTTACTGTGCATTATAGGACTGATTTTCCCGAGCCGTAACAGGTCAGAAATTACTTTCTCTCCAAATCTCAACTTCATTGTACTTCATTGTGAGATGTTTATTGCAATGCATTGCATTTTTGTGGCACTTATGGTGTCAGTGGACCGTGGTGTGCCTGTTGTGACATAAACCATTTGTCTTTGTTTCCCCGTGGTTAAGAAAAGCAAGCCACGTTCAGCCACCATCTACGGTTTGGGCTGTTTTGCGATGTAGTGAACATGCTCTTGGTGGGCTGCTAACAAGGTCACCAAGTTGTTTTCCAGATTAAGCAGTGATACAGCACCCATGATGGCCCTTTGATGACTGTTCTAATGTTTAGTGGTGTGCTTAATTAGCAGCTGGAGATGCACTGTGCTACTACTTACACTCATGCTCTCATTGCTAATGCTAACATTGTAGGTTAATCTTTCTACTCTCTTAGATCTAGAGGCGCCTCCCTCTATCTGTGTATCCACCTTTCTTTCTCCCAGCATTCTCCTCTTCTTTTCTCTTTTTACTCTCTGTCCCCACCCTATGTTTCACTCTTTTCTCTCTCCAACTTTGTCATATCCTCTTTTCTCTGTTGTTCTTTCTTTTTTTTGCTGTCTGTTTCTTTTTCACTCCTCGTTTCTCTCTCTCTCTGTTTCCCTTTCTCTCAGCGCTCTTCTCTCTTTTATTCTCTTTTGCCCTCTTTCCCCATCCCCATTTCTTACTTTCTTTTTCCTTTCTCTCGTTCTCTTTTTATCCTTATTGTTGTTCTTTCTGTTTTCTTTTTTTGCTCAGTCATCCTCTGACTGTCTTTCTCTCTCTATCCACTTTTCTGTGTTGTTGTTTTTTTTTCCTGTCTTTCTTTTTTGCTCTTTGTATTTTTTTTCTCCCTCTCCCCCCCCTCTCTCTCTCCGAGATGCAAAGTGGGTATGGCAGCTCTCACCGTGCAGACTGGCACTGCGCTGATGATTATTGTAAGGACAATGCCCCGTTTGTGTCAACCACCCAACAAATAACTCCAGTCATTTTCTCCTGCACTATTACACAGCCATCCCCACGCCCATTATTCCACCTACTGCGCAGGAGCAGAGCAGAGAGAGCAGCCTGGGAGGAGAGGGCTGTCAGAGAGTGGAGGAGGAGGAGGAGACTGGGGGATGGGAGAGGAGGAGGACAGGGAGTAGAAATGAGTGTAAAAGTGGCAGACTCAGCTCTTTTTGTGTGAAGATGCACAGCCATCTGTGTGCAGACAGGCAGGCGTCTGGTCGTCATTTGTCCGGTGTGGAGCGTGATGTGGCGGAGTGAGAGTGGCACTGGCAGCAGCGCAGTAGCGTGATGTATGAGTTTCTACAGTGGCGTGATTAGTGGCGCGGTGCTGGGGAGCTGTGCTCCTCACCTCATCAGTTCCACCGCCTGCCCCACACACCGCAAACTGCAAAACCACACACCGCAACCACACACTGCAGGAGCTGCATACCACACACACACACATTACACCACCCGCAATATTACACAGCAGCCTGACCAGATCAATCGAGGCACAGGCAGAAAATTACAATTTTAATAGAGTGGCTGAGAACACTAATTAAAAAGAATGATTATATTTTTTGTCTCATTTTGCAAAAATAAAAAGAAGAGGGATTCACCCTTGGATATGTTTAAATAATAATATGCTGGATACTGTATATTATCTTGTAATGACAGTGTGTGTGTGTGTGTGTGTGTGTGTGTGAGAAGCATATGTTAGATGCTAAGGGATTCTTGTATATAGGAGAAAGATGTGAAAACCTGAGTGACTTTGACAAGGACCACATCGTCATGTCCAGACGATTTCAGCCTCAGTGGACTGCTCTCGGTCAGCAGTGCTACCTAGTCTCAGTGGTCCACGAAGGGACAAACCCTGAATTAGAGGCAGGATGTTTGGCACCCGAGGCTCAGCGATGCTCAAGGGCAATGAAGGCTTTCCCATCTGGCCTGAACTGATAGAGGGGCTGCTGTGGCACAAGTCACAGACATTTTGACTGATTGTTATGTGAGGAATGTGTTGCATCCGATAGTGTATCACATCGTGCTGTGCATGGGGCTGTGTTACCTCACATGGAGCAGAGTGCCGTGTTTTTATTTATTTATTTATTTATTTATTTATTTATTTACCCAAATATCTGCATACAAACACACATGTAAATAAGAATGTGTGTGTGTGTCAATTTAATGATCCATATGTTACACTGATTAATGAAATGCTGTTTGGTGTGTGTGTTTGTGTTTCCAATATCTGCATACAAACATATAAGTATATATCATGTGTGTATGTGAGAATGTAATGATCCATAAGTTACACTGATTAGTCAAGTGCTGTGTGTGTGTGTGTGTGTGTGTGTGTGTGTGTGTGTGTGTGAGAGAGAGAGAGGGAGAGAGAGAGAATTCTGTGTTTCATTGTCCTGCCCAGTGGTGCCAAAATGATCATCTCTGGGCCGGCAGGTAATAAATAACCCTCCCCATTATGATTAATACAGCTCACCAGAGAGAGGGAGAGGGAGAAAGCAAGACAGAGCGAGCGAATGAGTGGGGGAAATACCAAACAAACTTGAATAGAGCAACACAACTGGCAGACAAGCGGGAGATAATTGTTGTGGGTGCCATGGAAACTGAAGCGGGAAGAAAGAACAAGATGGAGTGAGAAGGGGGAAAGAGGCTGAAACCTGACTGGAGCATCCCAAGGTCCCCTCTAACCTGGCCTGCCCCGCCCCATCCTGTCTGTGTGTCCCCTCTGAGAGTTCATTACACACCACTGTACTCACAGAGCCCTTTCTTATCCTTTATTGCCCCTTTAAACCTCTCACACATAGAGTTATAGCACAACAAAGCACTTTTTATATACAGCGTATTTATAGTAAACATAAATTAGCATTGTGTGCTATATGTGATGGTTTGTTGTACCCAAGTCTTACTTCTTTTTTTTTTCTTTGGCCTGCATTTGTGTGTGTGTGTGTGTGTGTGTGTGTGTGTGTATGTGTGTGTGTGTTTTCTGTGTGTGTGTGTGTGTGTGAGAGAGTCATATATATAAGATGTTTGGTTACCTCTTATACTTTATAGTACACACATGGCTAATACAAAGTATGAGCTCAGCCATATCTGCTTCTTCTCATTATGCGCTCTCCTATAAACACTCATTTCACCACCCCCGGCTTAATCATAATCTTTCCAGGTCTGCTGCCTCTCTCCTTTGTTTTGATTGGCTGAGGCCGTCAGCCTGACGATTGATGGGAGCTATCTAGCCCAGTCCTAGTCAAGCCTTGCTGTGACCCTGGTGTCTCGTCCAGTGAGTGACCCCTTCAGGGTTGAGGTTGTGGTCAGCCTAGCCCATAATGACTTCACAGCTTATGGGTAAATATGAGTGATTGGTAATTGAGCTGAGTGTTTGAGCGGGAGACCCAAGCTGTCTGAGGCCCACAGGCCAGGCTTTGTGCTGTGGGCAGTGCTGGCCAGTGTCACATAGAGGGCAATGTTGTGGCAGCATGACCTGGATGAACCTCCTGGGTTAAGTGGTGTCAGGATACATGGGCAGCAGCCTTGCCTGTAGGCCAGGCCTGAACTCCAAACTCTGAACCTAGAGCTCTGTGGCCCAAATATGCCTCTCAGGGATGGATGTAAAGACGTCTGAGAATCTGGCCGACTACAAAGGCTTGACTACTCTGAATACATGAACAGTACCTTGTGCTGAATTCTGTGTAGGTTTGGCGTTCCTTTATATATATATATATATATGGTTACTTTTGACTGATTCCTTTCCCTGCACTGTTCCAGCTTCACAGAGACAGCAGCCAGGACTCAATGACATGCAAACAGCAGCTAATCTGCTTCTAACCTCAAAGCTCACACTGAGCTGCTCCAGGGTGTATTAACAAAACGCAACATAATTCCTATAACATGTAATGCTAATTGACAACTGTTGTGTACTGGAGTGGAATGCACTGTATTTTGTGTGTGTGTGTGTGTGTACTAGATGGTCTCATATACCCCACAGTAGAGCCTTTGTACTACATCAAAGTAGAGGAAGTTCCCAGAGTTCCCCACTGTACTGAGTGAGCACAGCGTAGCCACTCTGCTAATCTTTCAAGTCCAGTTTGAGGGTGGAAAAAGGAGACAATGTAGCCGGTGCTCCTTTAACCCCAGCTAGACTCGTGCTCATTTATCTGTGTTGAGGCGCTTTAAGTTGATGATGTCCAATCAGTCAGTGCTCGGGCCCTGCTGTTTGCAGTAAAGCCTGACCCTGGCTTGGCTTCTTCAGCTCAAAACATGAGGGTTCCATTTGAGATCTCCATTTCCTATCAACACACAAAGGTCTCTGCATTTCTGTATCTTTGACAAAAACCAGGGCATCCAGGGCCAACTCACCAGAGCCGGAAATAGCGAACAGAGGACAGTGATGTTAGCGGAAACTACAGAATCGTATGCACTTTAAAAATAAAGTTGCATCAAACAGTGTTAAATTCATTAACGAAAAACTATGATAAAAAGATTAATTGACAATCTATATTTCACAAGGTCGTGTCAACTGTCGGCAAAAGATTCATAGAGTTGTGAATCTTTGAGTCGACTCGGTCTCGATGTTGCAGTGCATTTGGAAAATAAAATGTTAATGTCAAATAAATGCAAAATGTATAATGTAACTGTGGCCTTATTCTGTCCATAATTAGGACTGACTTTTGTGAAGGTTAGTGATAAATAATGTATAATAGTAAACATTTAAAATGCACATTTTTTAATGCCCTAAAACTAGACTAAAATGTTGTGAGTTTTTATATAAATACATAAATAAATTAATTAAAATACATTAAAATCCCTGTTTAGATTAGTGATAAATACCTGCTTCTGGAATAATATTACAGCAAGTGTTTCAGCATAGATATACACTCCATAGGAAATAGCTGCCCATATAACATGGTTACTGGAGGAAGAGTTCATAAGCTCTTTATAAACCAAGTACCTTTTACCTTGCTCCAGTTCCTGTAGATAATATTTCCTTTTGCATGAGCCATAAGCCAATTCACCACTGAAATCAGCCTCCAGTTCAATGCCTGGAAACTTCCGCAAAGATCCCAGAATGTCAGCTCAATCACTGATGCAGCTCGAAGCAGGAAAGTTTGAAATAAGAGACAAAACAAAGTGAGAGAGTAAAAAGGAAAGGTGCAGAGGAGAGGTGCCCTGCCCAGCCTGAGCAGTGGTGGGTAAAGTGAGAAGCGTAATGGAGAGTTCTCTGGGTGAAGTGGTGGACGACACATCAGCTGCTGGCATTTTTGTAACTACATTAAACAAACCCTCGGAAGGCCCCAATGATGCATGCAGTCTTAATTTTTATTACCGCAATTTATTATACACTCCCCCAGCTAATGACAGATCCAACTGTCATTAACAGATTAATTATAATTTTCCCCAGTGTGTGCACTCAGACTCAGAGAGAGCACACACGCATCGTGTGAGCATGTCTGTAGGTGCGCGAGGATGTGTACTTTGAGGGTATAATAATGTCTGAATCAAGGTTTGCCAAGCAAAGTGCCTTGGAGATCATAATATCCAAAAATGCATTTTAATTAAAATAAGAGTAGTCATGTGGTATAAGTTAAGTTGGTGGATCTTTTGCCTTCTCTCTAGGGTCTCTAGCTATGGAAACAAACAGGCAAACAGTCCCTCCCTGCTGTACTCTGTTCATTTGTTCTCTGGGTTCTCTCGGTCTGGTGCAGTGGTGTATGTTGGGAGTGATGGCTGGGTGATATGGGGAAAAATATAATACCATGAACTAAGGCATTTTTGGGATATATCTGGGTATTTTAGGTCGCAGAAGTAATTTAACAGCACTTCAAAATACTACACAAAGATCTGTACATTGTTTTTAATGCCATTATCCACTATAATTAGTCTGGGTTCTCTGAATGCCATTAATAAGTCTAACTCTTTTATAATACATGCACTTGTTCAGTGTAATACAAATACTGCTATGATACTCTGAGAAGAATATTACGATGAGATTTGGCAGTAGTTTATCAAAATATGGCAACATTTTGATATGTCATGCGTCTTTCAGATATCGTGGATGTAGCTAACCACTGAATAAATTCTTAATTTAATTTGGAGTCAGATTTGCCGTTAAATACAAATAGTGTTTTGTGCTTCTCACAATTCCTATCTTTCTTTCTTCTTTCTTTATACTTATATAGCATCTTTCTAGACACCCAAGGACACTTTACAATCCACACTGCTCAGAACACTCAATCCACACACACACAGGTGAGAAGCAGCAACCAAACGCACACAGCGTACTCTCGACCAGGAACGACCGTCCACCTGGAGGACTGCATCGGGCACTAGGGTTTCATCCAGGATAGAGTGCCAATCTATATCTGGGCACACACACATTCACTCACACATACAAACATTCATTCACATACCAGGACAGTTATTAGAGAAGCCAATTCACCTACCCTCCATGTTTTTGGACTCTGGGAGGAAACCGGAGCCCCCGGAGGAAACCCACACAGACACAGGGAGAACATGGAAACTCCACCCAGATGGGACTTGAACCCAAGATCCCAGCGCTATTAACCATTAAGCCACCGTGCCGCCAGTCAGTATCGTCTTGGTTACAAATTTAAACTCAGCCCATAAACTCTGTCTTTTTTTTAAAAAACATCACACAGTGCAGAATTCTTAGAAAAGGTCTAAATTCACTGCCTGTAAATCAGATAAGGACTGTTGACTGTAGAAGTCCTGACAGCACTAGCACTTTTTTTTTTGGTGCTGGTGTTGGCTAAGACTCCAGCTCCTTAAACCACAACTCCAGCTAATGCTGAAAATGAGACACCCCACACACAGATTTTTCTCTGCTTAATAATCGTTAGTCTCCACACTACAAAACACACACTGCACTAACACAAGTTTAGGAGGAGCAATTTAAGGAGGCAAAGTCAAGTTCTGAAATCATTTATCACAATCATATTGCCATAGACAAGTTCTTAATCCCTTCCCTGCACCCTGCGCTGAAGTAATGCTCTTTAATACTCCCTCTGTTTATAGCTGTCTGTCTCACTGCTACATTAAGACAAAAGTGTGTAGACACTTGCATATTCTTCATTGCTTGCTAAAATCAAGGTTGTTAATAGGGTGCTTGCACATCGTTGCTGTAGTAACAGCTTCTACTCTTCAGGGAAGTCTTTAGTCTTGTGTGTTTAGGCTTTAGTTTCTGTGAGGATTTGATGGCGCTCCACCATGACATTAGTGAGTCCTTTAACTGATGTTGGTTGATTACTTTTCGGATCACAAAGCTTACTCCATCTCAATCTAAAGCTGTGGGGTCATATCATCCCAAAGAACATGGCTAAGCTGAGGATGATTTTAACCCTTTTAGCCGATGCCTGCTATGAAGCACGGTAGTCTTAGGCTCACAGTGTTTTTCATTTTATGCTGTTTATGAGCATTATACCAGACCTGGACGCAGTATGTGCAGTGTAGAGTAGCTAAAGTCACTTTACTATGAGGTGTCAACAAAGTTTGGACTTTTTTCCCCCTCTCACCCTCCCTGTAGGCTCTATAAGAGCTAAAGCAGAACTGCTTTGCCCTGCAGCTGCTTTTGTGTCACACAGCCCCCAAATGGAAGGCCTCCTGACAGTGCTATCAAAGAGCAGAGGGGGCTCGAGATGTGTCCTCTGCTTCACCTACTGCAGGGCCTCTGGCTTCAATAGCTCACCCATCCTGACCCCAGAACACTGCAGTGGGGGACCAGAGATATTCTCTCGCTCTCTTGCTCTCTCTCTCTCTCTCCCCCTCCACATCTGAACCTGCAGCATCATATGATACACTGCACACTCTGACCACATACCATAAGAGAGATCACATTCTACAGAGAGGCCTATAAATCACCAGCAGCCAGACATGATGTACTGCCGAGCTAGAACTGTCTCACTCCATTAGAATATCTCAGCTACATCAGGTAGCTTTTACTTACAGGAGATAATCTATCATTCAGTACTTTTATTTTTATTTATTTATTTTAACCTTTAGTGGAGAGAGGGATGGATGAAGTTTTCGGTTTTCTCTGAGTGTGATACAGAGATGAGTAAGATGGATCTGGCACTAACGAAGAGTTAATTATTGTTTTTTTGCCTCTCTTACCGTCCTGTGTTGACTTACAACTGCAACGTTTCCGGATCTCCGCTAATATGCACTGTGCAGGAGGAAGAAAACAGGGTTTTTGTTTTGGGTTTTTTTGTGTTTGTTTGACCCCTCCCCCTTTTTTTTCTTTTTACTGTGTATAAGGAGGGAAGGTAGGTCAGTATTGAGTGTAATTTGTATTAAAATGCACTTTTTTACTGAAACATATTAAAATAATGCTGTTTAAAAATGAATGTAATATGGCATATTATACAGGCATATTCAGACGTTTGGGTGCCCAGTCAATGTGTATATGCTCATGTGCAGACACAGGGACAACACACAAATTGAATCTAGGATCCTGTGACCCTGGGGCTGTTTGGCCGTGACATTTATCATGCCACATAAGTACAAACACATTTTTTTAGCGAACACTTCAGGAGTGCATTTTAGTGAAGAGCTACTGTTTCATTGTTGAATATTTGTACTGGAAACATTCATTCATTCATTGTCTCTAACCTCTTATTTAGTTCAGGGTCGCAGTGGGTCTGAAGCCTACCTGGAATCACTGGGCGCAAGGCGGAAACACACCCTGGAGGGGGAAACACACTCACACAGTCACTCACACACCAACACCCATGGACATTTGTCAATCCACATACCAACATGTGTTTTTGGACTGTGGGAGGAAACCGGAGCACCCAGAGTAAACCCACGCAGACACAGGGAGAACACACCAACTCCTCACAGACAGTCACTCGGAGGAAATCATCGCAGACACAGGGAGAACACACCACACTCCTCACAGACAGTCACCTGGAGGAAACCCACACAGACACAGGAAGAACACACCAACTCCTCACAGACAGTCACCCAGAGGAAACCATCGCAGACACAGGGAGAACACACCACACTCCTCATAGACAGTCACCCGGAGGAAACCCACGCAGACACAGGAAGAACACACCACACTCCTCACAGACAGTCACCCGGAGGAAACCCACGCAGACACAGGGAGAACACACCACACTCCTCACAGACAGTCACCCAGAGACAAGACCCTGGACAAATTTATGGCCAGAAATATATTTGTTATAGTTTTATTTTCTTACATTTAGCAAAGAATCAGAAATTTTGCACATAATTTACAGTAAAATGAACCCCTGCTGTAAAAGATATTATGGCTGAAGGTTGGATAATTCTGTAGTTGAACTTAACCACTGGAGTTTTTAGTTAAAGTCCAGCCCTCTACTGATAAAGACTATGTTTACAGGATGATTGGAAGTTTTTGTACTAGACCAAAGTGACTGATAAATTGGCTCCTGTGCTTTGTAGCAGTGTGACTGATAGATTTTCCTCTCCTTTTCTGGTGCGGATGATTGATTTGAGTGTGTTGCAGCAAATCGCGTAAGACAGGAGTCCAACGCAGTGACAGACTTGACAGAACTGGCTCAGGTCCTCGCAGACTTGATAGGAGGAGTAGAGAAAGAGAGAGAGGGAAGGAAGAGAGACAGAGAGGGAGTGCAGAAGAACACCTGGGTAGAAGCGGCTCCGGAGAACATCCGGAACATTGCAAGGAATTTGGCCATATCTCAGGCGCCGGTGCAGCGCCGCAGGCTTTTTCCCTTCGCAGAGCTCCACACTCCCACACTGAGCAGTGCTCTCATAGGTCACCGGCAACCAGACGCGCCAGGAGGCTCGCTCCCTGCACAGAAACACACAGCACGCTTTATTAGGTCTGTTAAAGCGTAGAGGTGACCTGCTCTCAGAGCCAATATAACACTCTACAACTATCAAACTTTATTCCCGCCTAAACAAGAGGAAGGGTTTAATGTTTGCTGTTGCTTTTGGTGCGGCTGGACCGTTCTTCCTGAAATATGTCTGCAGCACTTGCATGCATATGCCAGGAATATGCACGTTGTGTTGAATATGCTTGATTAGGAGTGGTAGGAGAATAAGCACATTATGAAATATTAAATAGGAGTGTGTGGCAGAGCAATAAAAGGGCAGTAAGAGAGTGTGACAGGCTGAGGTGGAGGATATATGTTCTGCTGGCCCCAAATGAACACACTGAGACTAATACTGCTGAGCTTCATGTTTCATTTATGTGCCCACACTCACTATGAGGGGAGGGAGGGGGATTGAGGTTCATCAAAGATTAATTAAGACAAATGTGGGGACAACACTCACCTCCAGCCGCTTCACTGGTCCAAACACATTGGACACACACACACACACTTACAAAACATTCACTCATGTTGTTTGACTTAAAAAGAACAATGCAGAGAGAGAGAGGAGTGATGGAGGAACTCATAACAGACACACAACATTATTCTGACCTTCTGAAATCTAGTGTTAAACTGAAAAAAGGAAGAAAAGACATGTCATTATGAATGAGGGGGTGTGTGATTTGGGGGAGTTCCTCATTGGCGGGATAGGTCATGGTGTCTTTGGCTGACAAAGCTAATGCCACTCTTTAAATGAAGCCAGGTATATATTCTTGTACAGTTTGTTTGTGCTGTCTGTGTAGTTCCCTGATGTTGTGATTTGTCTTTCTCTTTCGCTCAAGTCTTAGACTGAAGTCCATTTCACACAGAGTATGATTTTTTTGCACGTGGTAGAAATCACATTGCCTCCGATGGTCTGAAATCAGGTGAAGATGCTGAAACACTGTTTACTGTAAACACTGCAACCAACCGGCACACTACATCCACCCCAGTCTCCAACACAACACAGAGTTCAGCAGTGTTTCCGAAGGTCAATGGGGGAATTCGAGACTCTGCTTGTGTGTGTTGCTCCTCTCTTATTAAAAGGTATTATATTTTCTTTAACATGTTGGTTATGTTTTAAGGTTTTGTGTTCTGCTACAAACAACACGAGCTGTTCATCCGCCGCCATCCTGCTCATTTGCTTGGTATGTAACCATGACAACAGCGCTCTGATTGGTTGGCCTTGTTTTTAACACATCCGTCAATGCTGAAAATAGAACAGGTTCTATTTTAAAATCTGACGCAGCCTCGCAGTCCATCAGTTTCGGACTCGGTGTGAAGGACGCAGTTAATATACGTGCATTTGTTTTCAAAACTTGACGTACAAATTATTTTTTCGTGCGTATAAATCTGACTCGGTGTGAAAAAGCTAAGATAACCATGAAGAAGAACTCCATTGTTCCATTCATCTACAACTGGAATCATACCATGGTCTTCCACGACTTCTGTATGTAAACATAGAAGTGTAGTAACACACAACAGTTCAAACCTAAGAGATGTGATAATCTGAGAGGGGTGGATTACAGACGTAGCCTTGATGGCAACACAGGTCTCAGTCATATTCCCAATATATACCTCCACATCAGTGATACCTCCACACATATGCAAGTCATCAGTGCCATGGGCTCTGATACATCCCCCATTTGTCACAGATGCTGGCTTTTTCACCTCTCACTGATATCAGTTTGGATAGTCCCTTTCATCTTTAGCACAATGAACTCAACGTCAGTTTTTCGAAAAAACCAAATGGAAATGTGGGCTCATCTGAACTCACGCACATGATTTCACTGTATCTCAAACCATCTGAGATAAGCTTGGGTCCACAGCGTTTTTGGATAGAATTGATTTGTGGCTTTCTTCTTGCGTAATAACATTTCTGGTTGCATTCCTTGATGTGACACCGGACTGTGACAGCACTTTTCTGAACTGCTCTCCAACCCATGTGGCCAAATTCATGACAGTATCATGATGGTTTCCCATACAGTGCTGTCCGAGGGCTCGGTGGTCATTCATGCGTGTCCAACAGTGGTTTCTGGCCTTGCGCTACATAGACTGAGATTTCCTGAATTTTTTCACAGTCTTGTACATGGTAGATTGTAGATTATGAACTGTTTGTTAAGGTGTGAATAACACTCTCACAAAGTTTAGCACAATGTGAAGAGATGACCTATCTTTGCTTGCAAAGCTTGAGCCTTTGTTGAATGCTTTTTAAATGCCTTTTGTATTCATCTTAGAATGTGTAAAACTTGGTTTCAGGTTCATTTTAACTCTGTACCAATTTTCTGAATAAGTTGCAGACATCAAATTCTATATTTGTGTATGTTTAGAAAACACTTCAAGTCAAATCATAGAATCCTGTTTGTGTTTAATTTAACAGAAAATCCACGTAACACAAACTATAGCATGAATAAATATTCAAAAAGATCTTGCCAAAGCCAGATACATTCATGACTTTCAATTCACGCACGGTTTGTGGGTTTATGGGAACATATTTTGGAAAAAGATCACTTTCCAGTACACAAAGTGAAATAAAACAACCCCGTCAGATTTATTTTTAATTTATTTATCATTTTCATTCATGTTTTTATCTATCTGTCTATCTCTAAGTCTGAAATCATGGAATAAAATTAGTCGCTCTGATTTTGGGCTGCAGCATACATACAGTGTATGTACAGACACTTCTGCTCCTCACACCCCTGGTGGGCTTTGGTTATGGATAAAGAAATTGGCACTGAAGCGGTTTAAACTGAAGAGGGCTGTTTGGACAATATAAGAAAAGTACTGTGTTGTTTGACAAACACATATCAATTTATACTGTATACACTATAGCTTATATAACTATGTACATTTGTGGAAAATTAATGTAATAAGTCATTATTGCAAGGTGGCACGGTGGTGCAGCAGGTAGTGTCGCAGTCACACAACTCCAGGGACCTGGAGGTTGTGGGTTCGATTCCCGTCTGTGAAGAGTTGGTGTGTTCTCCTTGTGTCCGTGTGGGTTTCCTCCAGTTGGCTGTCTGTAAGGAGTTGGTGTGTTCTCTTTGTGTCTGCGTGGGTTTCCTCTGGATGACTGTCTGTGAGGAGTGTGGTGTGTTCTCCCCGTGTCCGCGTGGGTTTCCTCCGGGTGACTGTCTGTAAGGAGTTGGTGTGTTCTCCCTGTGTCTGCGTGGGTTTCCTCCGGGTGCTCCAAAAACACACGTTGGTAGGTGGATTGGCGACTCAAAAGTGTCCGTAGGTGTGAGTGAATGTGTGACCATGTGTGTTGCCCTGTGAAGGACTGGCGCCCCCTCCAGGGACCTACCGCGACCCTGAATTGAATAAGCGGTTACAGATAATGAATGAATTAATTAATGAATGAAAGTCATTATTGCAATGAATAATAATAAAAAATACAATGTAATAATTTAAATGCAAAGTACAATTACATATTATACCCATTGATCTACAGTGTTAGCTAAAAACTATGGCGCATTACTGAATGCTTTGCTTTTACAAGTAGATCAGACAGTTTTTAAACATTATGAACGCTCATTGTCCATTCAGTTAGATACCTTCCTAGATGTCATGTGTACAATGTTTTTGTCCTGGGCGCTATTATTGCGGATCAATTGTCTGGTTTCACAGCACATCACTAAGCAGATGGGTGATGGATAAATGTATCTCATACACAGCTCCTCTCCCTGCACTGGAGAGAGTTTTACAATACCTAGAAGCACTGAAGCCCACCCTAGCGTAGTGAGGAGAGTCAAATCGGTTTAGCATTTATTAGCATTAGCATTTATGCCATAGGATCTTATGGAAAACTGTTAGCACGTCAGACTCTATTGTGTTGCTCTTCTGTCTGAATCTGAGTGAGTTATTCATACACAGATCATTTACAAGCTTCAGTAATTTGTTATTTCACTCATGTTCTGTTTTGTTTTAGTGTGTTATGGCGGGATCAGACTACACAATATTTTTTCACTGTCAACGTAGTGCTATGCACTCATGCCGTGTCTTGACTGGGAGGCTGGCAACACTACACGTGTGAAACGGATCAATGATCGTTCACGTTCTTGCATGAGTTCATAGTTCATCTGGGAGGCATGTCATGAGACTGTCAATCATGGCTACAGGACGGCTGGGTGTGATGCTGGCGGTTTTGAGTTCCAAAAAGAAAAAGAAGAAAAAACGATTGCTGATCAGACACATTACCTCAAGTCTTCTGTTAACATGTCAAGAACATTCCCTCAGTTTCATTGTTCCACCTGACAGCTACAGCAGCAGCCTCCCTCTGTTTCTTCTCCAGGTGTACACGTGTGTGCCAGACAGCGCTCTGTCCTCCTGTTGGTCATCATCAAGGAACATGATGTAGGACATGTCAGACAAAGGCGAAAGGATCCCAAAAAATTCTAACTTGCGAGGCTTTTTGTCTGTGCTTTGATTACCTCACACTACACGACTGTTCCTCGTTCCTGTTTTTGACTTCCTACAGTCAAAAACCTTTATCACTGACTCCCCTCATGTACCCCACCTGATCCCACTGTCCGTGTACTCTGAGAGACGAAAAGATTCTTGAGGAATAATGTTTTATCACAACTGTTTTTGGAGAGCTATAAGGTTCAAGTTTCCTTGTCGAATGAGCGTCTAATTACGGTCTGTATTATTAGTTTATTATCTATGATGTACACTATGTAGGGGTATAGCGATTCTTTGGGAAGCCACCCGAGCTCCTCTATTGAGTGTCGCGGAGGAACAGAGCTCTGTTTACAAACGCGATGTGGATGAATGAGTCAGGGATTCATACTTATATTTCTTTCATTCTAAAATCTAAATAAGAACTACAAACATTGACAGAAACAGCAGAAAAATGTAAATATCACAGTTTTTATTTGAGGTATTAAGTAATGAGTAGGTCCCGAATACGGCAGCTGTACTCTGACATCAGCTGCAAACCATGATCAAAGTCAGAGACAGCAGTCCATCTTTTGCTGCAGAGTTTATTAGTCTCTCTCTTTGGTAAGTGGTCACTGGATTCTGATATTGCAGTCGAGCAGAGAATGAGGTGTTTAAACTCCAGCAGCACTGCTGTGTCTAATCCACCCATAGTAGCAAAACACACTAACACACCAACACAGCAGTGTCACTGCAGAATAATTAGCTGGCGTGCTCCACTGCTGCTCTTCCATGTATCATTGGCAGGATGTAACAGAACAGGCTTTTTAATGCCGCCCTGAGCAAGCCCTAAACTGCAGACAGCGGTTGTGAAAACCATGGAAACCAAGGCATTACTCCATCCTGTAATATCCCTTATGGCTGAGAGAGAGAGGCATATTGACCTTATTGTAGGCTGAGAAAATACCTCAGAGTAAAACTCTACTTAATCAGGCTGTAATCAGATCAATAGCGAGGGCCGTGTGGGCTGCAGTGCTGCTTTTAGTGCACAGGCACTCACTGAGATGAAGGAGTGAGCTGATAACATCTGCAACTGAAACTAGAGCACTTTTATTCTTCTCCCCTTAACCCCCCAAATATAAAATACTGACATTTCAGATTTATCTCCTCCACAAGCATTAGCGAAAGCATATCCTCGGGCTGTTAAAGAGAAAAATCTAGTATTTCTCTCAGTGAAGTCTTGGCTGTGTGTGTGTGTGTATATATATATATATAAAATTTATTTATTTATTTATTTATTTTTTAAATCCCCCCATTTCTAGCAGCATGTTTGGGTTTTGTGGTAAACGCAGGACTTGAGGGGAGGGATGTGGGCTGTTATTATACAGTTTTGGACACAAATTGTGGGATCGATTTTTGGTGTGGCATGTCAGGAGTGATTGATGAAGTGCCTGGGCTGCTCACACACAGCTCTGAGCCCCACACACTCGCCCCGGTACACTAAACTACTGCACACAGCTAACTATGACAGTCTGCACACTTACAGCTGCTACCTTACACTCCAGAGAGGGAGAGAAAGGAAAAGGGAGTGGGACATTACTCTAGTGTTACATACTTCTTTCATCACCACTGTTTTGTTTGGAAATCTCAGTGTCATAATTATTCTCTTTTTATCCGTAAATCAGCATGCTTCATTTGAATGTTTATCCAGGTCTTTGACTTGAGAGATGGGGGAAAAAGATAGAGTTAAAAGAGATGGAGGGATGGAGGGAGGGTGATACGGTTCCACTGTACAAAGCCGCTCAGACGCTGAAGCGATGGCATAAAAGAAATCCATTGTGTTGGTACTGCTTTAGTGCTGACAGAAATTAAATTGTGTCCGAGGACTTTTTATATAGCAGCACAAGGTCTGAGACAATATTGCCAGTGGCTTGCAGCTCCGCTCCAGACACACAGTCCCGTCTCTGTTTGCACCAAGACATAAGACTGCACATTCTTCTCTGTCTCTAAAAATCTATAAGACTCCCATTTAATTCTAGACAGAGAGTTCCCTGTATGACTGCTGGAGAACTCTAAATTTAATGCTCCCACAAGGCTGTAACTAAGGGTTCCTCAGAGACATATGTATCAGAGATCATTTATGGTAACACATAGCATGCTTTCTCTTATAACGTTGCTCATGAACGGCTGGGATGTGTTTGAGAATGAAGATGTGAGAACAGAATGTGGTTTCTTTGCATCATATTTCAGTTTGTAATCAGATGACCACTGTGTTTTGGTTCTGTCCTGCATTAAAACTGTGAATCACCGGAGATATACACAAAGATTCTTAAAAAGAAGACTCTCCTGGTAGTAGTGGTCTGTTGTGACTTGGTTCAGGCCATGAATGTACAAATAGCTCTTGGTTATGCTAATGCTACGATGGCCTCTGTGGAATTTAAATACTATTGTAGAGCTAAGGCAATGGCAAATCATTTTCAGCCATTTCTCAGTACGTGTTCTTGTCTGTACTTGTGTCCTCGTGTTCTTGGGAAACGTCTTCAGTCTCAGCCCAAGTACCCAAGTATAGTTCATATACCTGGATACGTTCTTGCTCCGCCCGTAATATCGAGGATGCACTGGGACCTGACTTCTGTAGACTTGAGAGAGTCCGATATCCCAGAATGCATTGCGCACCAACCTCAGCGCTATTCATTTTTTGCGCTCTTTCGTTAGACGGCTCACTGGGTTTTGGGACACACTCATATTAATTAGTTTTACTTTGAAATATTAGGCCTTCAGTTCAGCTCCTGAGTTTTAACCAGTGGAAAAGTTAGTTTACCTTCATACCACAGAGCAAATACTTTTAATTAATCTGTAACTTCTTTGGGGCGGCACGGTGGTAGCCGGGAGTGTCGCAGTCACACAGCTCCAGGGGCCTGGAGGTTGTGGGTTCGATTCCCGCTCCGGGTGACTGTCTGTGAGGAGTTGGTGTGTTCTCTCTGTGTCTGCGTGGGTTTCCTCCGGGTGCTCCGGTTTCCTCCCACAGTCCCAAAACACACGTTGGTAGGTGGATTGGCGACTCAAAATGGCCATAGGTGTGAGTGTGTGAATGAATATGTGTGTGTGTGTTGCCCTGTGAAGGACTGGCGCCCAATTCAGGATGTATTCCCGCCTTGCGCCCAATGATTCCAGGTAGGCTCTGGACCCACCACGACCCTGAATTGGATAAGGGTTACAGATAATGAATGAATGAATGAATGTAACTTCTTTATCCTATTTCATGCTCTTGTTGTGCTGGAGCTCACTCAGAATCATTGGGCCCAAGGCAGGAACATCACAGGGCATCACACTTTCACCCAGTTTAACAATTTGGTTTCCACAAACAGTACAGTAAGAGAATTAATAAAATACTTGCAGAATTTAATCACATTATATATGCTAAAAATTACAGACAGATCTATTACATAGTTCCCCCCACAGTATCATAAGGCCCTCTAAGGATTTCTAGGGCATCAGCCCTAGGGCAGCTATGCTGGGACACGCTAGAGCAGGTTCTAATATCAGCAGGCGGTGTTGTATGTTACAGAATATGTTGCTGTTGATGTTTTCCCTTTCATGTTTATAATTACTAATGAATAATTCACAAGACTCTGAAGCTGTTTCTGTCAGAACTGCACATACCGCTGTAAAGCCAGAAATTCTGATTTATTAATTCATTTTAGCTGCTGGCTACTGGTGTGTTTACTAGGGAAAAAAAGCAACATCCATATTCAGTTTGCTTACTCATGTTGTGCTGATACGTTTAGATTGGTTACTTACCGAAGAATGACAGGCCGTTGTTGCATCATGCCGTTTTTGGCATTGCACAGACAAGCCCAGTCCCAACTTTCTGGCTGAACTTTTTTATTAAAACAAAGTCCTTATGATATCTCATGTCTCGCTGGCTTGTGAGAGCTTGCCTTTGCCTGTGCCTGTTCTAAATGAATTATGGTAGGCCTTCAAGTCTGTGGTAATACAGTGCGCACACACAAACACAATTTGTAGAGCCTGATATAATCCGCTCTGGCAGATGAAGCTCAAGTGTATTGTGACATCCTCACACATTTAGGAATTTTATAGCTAAACTCTCTCTCACTGTGTGTGTGGTTTCATGTGCGTGGTGTTTCTTTGGCGAGATAAACTTTGGTCAGTGTTCAGGGGAAAATATAAGGAAGGTCTTGTGTTATCCATTCATCTGTAGTTAGTTAATTGATGAGTTGGAGGCTACACACTAGACAGTAGACAGTTTGGTTTGTTCCTAGGAAACACACACACAGACAAACAAACACACATACACACATATATATGCACAAACTTTGAACTCAGCTCACCTCCGGAGCACCACATTTACACACATGCTCCTTATAAACAGCTTCATGTGAAACCTCGTGTCTCAGGCTTACAGTGTCCCGCTAATGAATGTGCTGTTAGTGATCTTTGTCCACGATGAGCTGCTGAATGATTCCATACTTAGGTTCTACTATTCAGGGGATCGGAAACCACAGAAAATCTCAAAAGATTCCTGGCAAGCCAAAAAAAGACTGTAACTAATGTGCTCTCCCAAGGCCATGAAGAAATAGTGAAATGAAGTATGGGTGAGTGCCATATATTAAGGCATTTTTTGTCAGAGAATATTTGATTTGAATTGATAAATAAACCTAGTTAACTGAAAAATATTTAAGCAGCTGTTGTAAAGGTACAGCTAAATATACATAAAAACCTCCTGGACGTTTTGTTTCAGATTTGCGTTTACGATACTGTATAAGGCACATCTCATTGTAATATGAAGGAAGTAGAACATGTTTACTGTATAACATTTCAGAAACCAAGCTACATCAGTATTTTTCCCTCAGAACAGCCATTAAGTATGCGATGTGTGAAAGGATTATAAATAGGTATCAGTATCAGGAAAAGGCAGGAGACATATGTTTTCCAATAACCCAGTATCCCTCCATTTACATATTCATTTTGTCTTTGATGTTTGTTGGATTTTCTCACCTCTGGCACATTCAGGACTGTTGAGGTCTGGACTCTAGGTTGGCAAGGCAGCTCCCTGTGAACATGTGGGTGTTTTCTTTTTCTTTTTGCCTGACTGTCAAGATTTCTTTTAAGTTTTATCTGAGAACAGTTTTGGTGATCCACAAGGCCTTATAGTCCCTAGAATCACATTTGTCCAGTTTGTAATTATTAATTCATTCATTCATTGTCTGTAAGCGCTTATCCAGTTCAGGGTCGCGGTGGGTCTGGAGCCTACCCGGAATCACTGGGCGCAAGGCAGGAACACACCCTGGAGGGGGCGCTAGTCCAGGGCGACACACACTCTCACATTCACACCTATGGACACTTTCGACTCGCCAATCCACCTACAGACTCCTCACAGACAGTCACCCAGAACCTCCAGGTCCCCGGAACTGTGTGACTACGACACTTCCTGCTGATTGTAATCATTTTTTAAATCATTTTTTACTCCACTTTCTTCCAGAAGTTAGACCTTGCCCTTGTTTATGGGAGTGAGTTATGTTTAATGTAATTTCCTCAAATAATCTCTTGAAAAAAGAATAATTTGTATATAATGGTGAGAATTTGACTACATAAATATTATTCTCAATGTGTTCAGAACTGTATTTCTGATTTGTTATTCTATCACTGAGTAGGAATACTGGGTTCATTAATTTTATTGCCATGTTTATTATGAAATAAATCATATCATGGTATCATGATATACTTGGAAGTGGTATAATATTATTTTTTTAATCTGCACCATTCACCGCTAGCTTTGAAATGCCAATAGTGTGTTAAAACGCAAGTGGTTTGTGTGCTATATTTAATGATATAAAACTGTGTAAATACCCAGGCAATATAGACACGACAGTGCAGTTATTTGCAGTAAATCCAGCGTATTGATCCTTCTTTTGCACATAAAGTACATCGGAAAATAAATATGTTTTGCTTCCCCATGTACCTGGAAAACATTTTTCTGTCCGTGAGGTGTAATTACTGTGACCAGATGAAGTTAGTGTGGCTTGGGAATTTAATGCTGTTTATTATCTTACTGTAAAACAGACAATGGATTTGCTTTTCCATTGTTCATTGCCATTTTGCATTGCAACAAACCTGTAAGTGCTCGGTTTTAAGAAGCCTTATTTACTTAGCTGTTCTCCTGTGTGCTTAGATCTGCAGTCTGTGGTTGTATGCTTGCAGTGGTGTGTTAAATGGACTGCATTGTGCTTGTCTCTCTGTGGAGCCTGAGGCGTCTCCTGCTGTGAGAGGGAGCTCGCCGGACACACCTCACTGAGTTACTGCTCCCCAGTAGACATGGCTCGTCCTGAAACAGATCATATCCCTCTAATGCCGTGGACTGCAACCTCCCGCTTCCCTTACTCCTGGATGTGTCGGAGAGTAACGCTGATCATTTAGAAGACGTACGGCGCCTTGATCAGGTCCGTTAACACACCTTTAACCCTGATTGTGTTTAAAATAAATGTTATGGCTTGGATATATATCGTTCATGGAAAAACATTCTGTGCAGAGTTCATTGTAAAATGCTCTGAAGCCTTGCACGTCATTTGCAAATATGCACTCTGAAAAAACATTTTGTGAAAGATTCTTCTCACAGCCACACAATACACAAAGCTGCTCACACTACCAAGGTGAAGCCATGTGACCATGAACCAGCAGATGGTCTCCCTCACACAGACATATTCAGTGTCTGTTGGGTCAACAGCAGCCTCACACAGGCACCTTAGAGCATCCTCCAATGTCTAAGAAAAAAGAGAGATGAGTAAAATACATAGTGTTTCTGGTGTAACCCCACCTCCCCTCCCTTCCCTGTCCAGAAACAATACAGATTGTTCTGTATCCTGATTAATGGCACAGATATGGGATGTAAATGTTTGCACTATTGTCTGTGTCCTCTGGTAGTGTGTCAGAAGGCAGGTCAGACACCTTTAAGGCAGGAATAAAGCTGAGTTGCTTGAGGGGCTCAGCCTGGGGAGAAGCACATTCAGATTATTCCTGCTGCTCAGGATGCTTCCCAAAATTTCCCTGTTTGATTTCAGCCCATTTATCATTATTCTCTTTGGCAAGCACAATGTCATCTGCTCCCAGAAGAATTATAGGATTGCACTGCAGAAGACAAACAATTTACTGGCACTTTGCCTCACTGAGCAGCACTGTCTGCCTGCCAGCAGTCATCCATTTCACTATTCACACCATACAATACAAAACAGCCCCACACAGACACACAAACCACAAACACAACACAGTACAGGCAACAGTGCGCACACATTGCAAGTTCATATAGTGCTATTCTCACGTCAAACTGCGTTCTAATTCAGTACCGGGAATCTATAAACAACGGGGGAAGACGTTCTGTCACTTATGTCATGTGCAGCAGTCACAGGAAGTTTGACGTTATTTTGACATCTTGAATATTACATAGTTCCTTTGTGAAGCTTTTAAATTCTTACTTTTAAATTGAGCCACTTTGGGGTGTTGTGGAGGAGCGAGTCAGGAAAAATTTTCCTCCACCAGCATCACGTAGAGACCTGGCCACTATCCTGCAAGAAGAATGGCTTCAAATCGCTCTGACCACTGTGCAGGACTTGTATATGTCATTCCCAAGACGAGTTGATGCTGTATTGGCCGCAAAAGGAGGTCCTACACCATACTAATAAATTATTGTGGTCTAAAACCAGGTGTTTCAGTTTCATTGTCCAACCCCTGTAGATACTGAGATGTGTTTTTCCCCTTTTTTAAATCCTGGTTGTAAAGAAAGGCATTAAATTGTGTTGAATGACAAAGCTTAAATATAGAATGTCAAACAACTCCTCTGAGCATAGTCACTCAATGCACAGAAACTCTCACCATTAAACCAACAAAAGCACATACAGTAGGTCTTTTCCATATCTAACACTAGCAGCAGTCCCCTCTGATGTGTTTATGAATGCAGAGAGATGTATAGGTCTTTACACCTGGCTTTTCTGTGCGAGTTGAATGTGTCTGTGGTGGCCATTTGTGATTGGATTTGGTAAATGGATGTCCACGCCTGTCTTTTAACACACAGTGGGAACAAAAATAAAAAAGATAGACCTGGATTGGTTAGATATTTAGACAGACAGAAGATGCATGAGTGCTTGTATCTCTGCTGTGTGAATACAGTGATTAAGGTGGTTCTCTGTTGCTCAGACATACAAAAATACATCCTACCATTCACCAAGGAAAAGTGGTTGTGTGTCTCTTACCAGCTTTGATGGTGGGTTGAGCCATAAAAGAAGAGCGCAGTCACAAATATTCTGTGAAGTCTATCATCTGTGATGCCAGGTTTGAACAGGGCTATAGTGACTTTATCCTATTTTGATATTTGTTGAACGGTTTCTCCAATCTTATGTAATGGTATACGTTTGGATTACTTGCCTTGGCCTTAAAGACAGTGGAGGGTGAAATTCAGCACAGAGACAAAGATACAGAGGAAGAAAAGAAGCAGGACACACAAAAAGAATTGAGTGGTGGGCTTGGCTGCGTTCTCAGTGTGAATTCCCCCTCGATTTTCAGTGGAAATGAGCTGTGAGGAGGTGCAGCAGGCCTTGAGTGTGTGAGGGGAAGAGTGGAGGGATAGGGGGGAACAGAGGAAGAGCAGGAGGAGGAGGAGGAAGAGATGATGTGGGCCAGGAAGCGGCCTGTCAGGCTAGGCCCACCTCACCCCCCACCCTAGCGGCCTGCACTTGCCTCTCTCCTGCACAGCCACTGCAGTCTCTCGACATTTACATTATTCAAAGATAAATGCATTGTCAATTCTGTGTCTCCACACACTAGATATGTGCGCTGCTCCAGTCCCTCAGCAGCCAAAGGTGCTCTCACCTCCGCTGCCCACTAGACACACTACAAATGAAATCAAATGGCTGCTGCTACTGTGCGGAATAATTTAACCCTGCAGAAAGGACTGTGTGGGTGTGTTTGTGTGTCTATATCTGTGTGTGGGTGTGTGTGTGGAGACTGTGATTTAAACACAACATACTGAAACTTTATTCATCGCTAAAACATCGGCTAGAATTGTTTTTCAGTATTAGAGACTGGAACTGTTCTTATCAAATGTGTACAGTAAGTACCTCATCCTCCTGAAATCGTAATCTATGAACTTAACCTGATTAAAAGGTATGTTTTGTGTGTGTTTGTGTGTGTATGTATGTGTGTGTGTGTGTGTGTGTATGTGTGTGTGTGTGTGTGTGTGTGGGCGTGAGCACGTGTATATCTCCATCGAGTCCACAGAGATTCAGTTTTCCTAATGAAGGCAATCAGTTTCCACTCTTGGGATACAAGAGTGCCATACAGACAACTGAATGGACTCATCAGCCATTTTGTGTGACTGTAACATGGATCATAATGGACACTGCCCACCACCACTAATTACACATTCAGCTCCCACCATGATGAGCTCTCTCAACCCAGCACAGAGGCCTCGGTCTCAGTACGATCCCCCTGTATAAGACCTGAGAGAGATGAGGAGGCCTTAATGTGGTTTAGAGTCATATGTAATCCACAGACACATCAATACTCTTTACACAAACAACTGTCAGTTTCAGAGGCTATTTGGCTTAGCCATTAGGTTAACATCTTCCGCTGCTTCTTGAAAAGCCACTCGGCTTCTCTCTGTCTCTCTCTAACTACCACTTCATAAATAAATAAAGTTATTTTTAAATAAATGAATATAATTGTAATTCAGTATGTCGCTGAATAGGTCTAGATTGCCTTCAATCAACGGGAGGAGCTCCGCAGTGCTAATAAACGCCCAGTATATCACAGCCGTTCATTAATCATTAGCTGTAGCCTCTGTTACTATCAGTGAGTATATTAGCCTAGATAACCTGCTTGTGAAGTGCTAAACTAGCAGCTCGAACACAGCTTGAGTAGTGGGTCTCTGTGCGGGATCACGGTACAGCAGAGGAATTGAAGTGTGTGTGGCCTAAGATATAATTGTAATTTGCTAAAGTTATGTGTGACCAATAACGACGCAGCACACCAGTTTAGCTAGTTGCTAAATATGAAAGGCTAAACTGTAACAGTATTAAAAGGTATTTTACTCCTGAATATGTTTGATTAGAAGTAAATGTATTACTACTGAAAATACACAGGAAAGTGTATTATATAAGTACTCTCATATGTATGAGAGTATAAATCTAGCCACTAGGGACATCTAATTATTATGTACAACCTGTATTATGTATAACAAATATTTGGGGGAGGTTAGTGCTGCTTGACTTCTGGTCTGTGGCTGTGTGTGTGTGTGTGTGTGTCCAGGTGTGTTAGCCTGCCTGAGTGATTGGAAGTGAAGTACGGTTATGGAGCTGGGAGCTACCTGGCTTAGCCAGTGAGAATGATAAAGATTTCCTCAGGTGAGCGTTTATGCAGAACCGCTCTCACATGCTTAAGGTGTCTCCGGCCTATGATAAGTTGTTTAATTACCCATTTTTACACTCTCATTCGTGAAGGGACTGTTAACTTTAAAAGCCAAACTCATGAATGGAGCTGTCCGCTGGCCATTTTTCATATCTAATGGTCACAGGCTACTTTAGTGGAATAACGTGTCTGGGATTACAAATGAAAATCACAGGGAATCATTCTTTATCTTGTGGACAGATTAAATTCCAAACCCTGTTACTGTAATAGGCACACTTGTAGCTTTACATAAATTAGAGCCCTAATTATATTAGATACTATTTTAAACAAAATAACACGTTTCTCTGAATCTATAGCTGTAATTTATAGTAAAGCCAAGTTCATTCTCCAAGATAATCCATTTCTCAGTATGGTGGAGAGCTAATATGATGATGTGCTGTAAAACCCAAAGAGACTGGATCTCTCTCATCACAGGGCGCAGCGCAGGAGAAGATAAATGAAGATGCGTTTTATTCCGTCATAATTTCCCTGGGAAAATGCTATAAAGGATGTCCATATGGATATGAGTGAGCGAGAGGGGGATGTGTGAGGTATTTGTGTGTGGAGCGGTATAGACATCGCTGCGGTAATTGATGGCAGCTTTCTCCCGTGATCAGTTTGTCTGTCAGTTTGGAGGAGGAGGTGGCGAGAGAGGGATGGGGCAGCCTCCGAGGAAGGGAGCCACCACATCACGTTTGCTAGGTTAAATCTCCTAATGATAAGTATAAATCATCAACTACTGCTGAGCTGAATGCCTTCTGAAGGTGTTGTGCCTCCTGAAAGAAAATGATAGGAGTGTCAGGTTCAGTATAGAGAAAAATTCCTCACCAAATTCCTCACTTGCTTTTTTGTCTCTTAAGCAAAATTCCTCCACATGATGCCCAATACAAGTGGAGTCCTCCCACACCTTACACGCTGACAGTGAGGGCAGAAGAACAAGGCACATGACCTGCACTTTGTGTATATTCTACAGCGGTAAGTGTAATCCTGATTAGGACTGTCGTCATACTTCTCTGAAGCATCATAGACCAGTAGCTATGACATTCTCACAGAATACTGTCAGAAATAAAGGTACTATACAGATACAGTATTGTTCACTAACAGATAATGAATGAACTACATTGTTGTCTTTAGAAGGAGAGGTGATTATTTGAACTGTGTACAATAAGACATTTTATATACATGAGACGTTGGTTGTAAAGGGTTTTGGGTCATATCAAGAAGACATCTCAGCGCACCAGAATACATACACAACGTCTGGAAGTGCCCATATCATATTAGCACATATATACACTTTTACTATACACTTTTACATTGCGCTCTCTCATCTCAGCCTTTATTGGAGAATGTCCCTAAGTTCTGAGTAGTAGTACTTTTGGTTTATAGTCCGGGAAAAACTTGTGGCAGGTTAGAATCATCCCCAGGTTGTTGTTTCACCGAACATTATTCCTGCACTAGAAAGTAAATAGACGATGGTCTCTATATAGGGTCGATATTGGTGCATTGATATTGTAACAACACTGCACACATAAAAATAAGACACGTGGTTCATTACAGGACGAAGGTGTTGTCCGTCACATGCTCAGTCCGGCACCCTTGCTGTGTAGTAATTATCTTTAGCAGAGGTCGTGTGGCAGTGGATGTTGTCCTCTGTTAGCCATTAGCTGAGGCTCAGACCCTGGTGCCCACACACTCACCGCAACATTAGCCACTAATGGTGGTCCACAGAGGAGAATGTTGTGCACTTGTGTTAGGTTGGTAGGGGAAGGAAGGCTGCCAACGTTGCTTTTTTTGGCACTGGTTTATATGATCTGCTGGCAGACCGTGTTCATATGAAGATTAAGTAAAGTAATTCCCAGTTTAAGTGGGAGTGTGATGTGGCATGATAGTGATCTTGATGTCATAGTTTAACTGCTATTAATGATCCTACTACAAACACTACGGACGCGTTTGCGCATTATCATTGATTATCAGCTTAAAGATCATAAGAA
Source organism: Hoplias malabaricus (assembly GCF_029633855.1). Taxonomy (NCBI): domain Eukaryota; kingdom Metazoa; phylum Chordata; class Actinopteri; order Characiformes; family Erythrinidae; genus Hoplias; species Hoplias malabaricus. The sequence continues at coordinate 32,664,709 of NC_089811.1, read as the reverse complement.
CGTTTAAAATTCTTAAGTAAATACACATACCTACTTATAGCACTTCGTTAGTTAATAAGCAGAGGAGATGATGTCAGATTCACTTCTCTTTGCATTTATTATGACCACAGGCTTAGTACAGATGTTCAGTACAGGTTTGGGACAAAAGTGAATTGGGTCTACAGAGTGAAAAAGCTTTCATTAAGGCACTTTTTAACCAAATCTAAGGTCATAGTGAAAGTCGTTTTCTTCCAAAATGTGCATAATGAAAATATACATTAGGAACCCTTGTAAATGAAGCACTTTTAATGGCCTTCAGAAATCCATCAGAGGCTCATAGTATTAACAGACTGAGCTGAAAAAAGGCACAGTGATAAGGCCAAGGTAACTTACTTAGTAAGGCAAGGATAACTTACAATTTTAATACAATTTCAATCAGTGATAACGCACTGAACCCCAAAAAGGCACTAATATTTTAATTTGCAACGTAATAAAGCAATAGCTTATATAGCAATAAGGCAATATAATTCAGTTTTAATGCACTGAACCCTAAAAAAGTTAATAATGCCTTACCAGGCTGAGCACCGAGAAGCAAAGTCATAGGGCGATAATAATTTGGCTCAAGACAACATTGCAATAATAATCAGTGTTGAGAACCTGAACACCAAAAGGCACCATGGTAAGACCATTATAAATTAGGGCAATAATCCCATAATCAATCAATAATTACATAACAGTGCAAGCAAGTCATAGAAAGAGCTTATTGTGCTTTGACTAAACCCGAAATTTAGGTTCAAGCATAGGGACACATGTTGGGCTCCAGTGTTTGCAGCAGGACGCGTGTATGACGCACCAGGCCTTCCTCCTTCTCTCTCTTCTTCTGCTTCATCCGTCTGTTCTGGAACCAGATCTTCACCTGGGTCTCGCTCAGTCTCACAGTCCTCGCTATCTCAGCCCTGCGGCACCTGCTGACGTATTTGTTGAAGAGGAACTCTTTCTCCAGCTCCGTCAGCTGCTGGGTGGTGAAACTTGTGCGCACTGTAGCAGCTGTACTACCCCTGGATAACTCACAAGCCAACACACAACCTGTAACTCCAAGAGAAAGGAGGAAGGAAGGAAGGAAGAGAAGAGTAGACAGGTTACTGAAAAGCCCTGGATTACATACAGGTCAGTTACAGGAGTCGTGTCTTTATCCAGCGTGTTCTCATCTCCACACGCTGTGAAGTCATGTAGTTCATTACTGGGTCATGTAAACACAACACAATAAACCCAGCATGTGAAGTGCGTTGTAGAATTTATTCCTTATTATTAGCAGGTAAGTAGTAACTTGATTGAGTGAAATATTTATTTATAGCATTAACCTTCAGGTAAAAGCCCATTTAAACCAGGGTTGGATGTATTATTCAGGTCAGCTTGAGGCAATAACACACACCTGAACAATTGCATGGTAAAGACCTACTGTTTACAGTGAGATAAAGGTGACTTTGTTGGTCGTAGTCCTTTATTTAACTGATAAAGAACTCCATTAGACAAATGTGATTAATGTTAAGATGTTTATGTAGTGCTTGAAATACCTGAGCAGACATGTCCTCACATGTATAGATACAGATATAGCTATTATTATTATTACCATTACTGTTGTTATACACAAATCAGCCATGACATTACGACCACTTCCTCCTTTCTACACTCTCTGCCCACTCTCTCAGCTCCACTGACCATACAGGAGCACTTTATAGTTCCACAATGACAGACTGCAGTCCATCTGTTGCTCTGCATGCTTTCTTCGCCCCCTTTGCTGGGCTGGTATGAGTGGATGAGACACAGCAATGATGATGGAGTTTTTAAATGTGTGTCCGCACACTGTCCACTTTATTAGACACACCTATTTTGTTCTTCCAGCTTGTGGATATAAAGCCAGAGAAGGTGATTCAACTGTTGTTGCACTGGAAATGTCCACAGGATCGACTGTAAAATCTATGTTGTATATTTGTGTATATAGGCTGGATATTTTTGGTTGGTCAAGCAGCACAGATGTGTCTGATCCTCACACTAATACCTGATATAATATGAATAAAATCACACACACACACACACACACGTCCATCCATATATGACCACATCCATTCTGAGTTACAGTGGATGGAACTTACTTTGCGGATGCTTTCTTTGAGCCCTCATCCAGTCGAATGTGTTACTGGATGCAGCCCTCGTGTCCGCGCCCTTTAGCCCACTCCCCTGAGACGCGGTAAAACTTTGGTAACTCTCGTGAGCGAGCGACGTTGCTCCGTGTTTTTGGAGCTCGTGGCATGGCGCGGGGATCAGGAGTTCTTCGCGGCGCTCTGAGTCTTCAGCTTCAGAGCAGTATCCCCAGACTCCAGCGGCTCTGAGCGCGCAGTCAGGCCACTGCTTTCCGGTCCGCACCCAAAGAGACGCGCTGCGCTCTCCCGCGGTCAGCTGGACATCAGGGAGGTGATCCGGAGGCTGCGGCGCTGCTCTGTGCCGGGGCTCGCCCTCCTCACACTCCGCGACGGGGAAAGGCAGCTCTCCGCTCGCGGAGCAGTCTGAGCGGGAGGACATTGGGTGCGTCTATTAGAGACGGCCAGTTTAAAGGGTGAGTGACGGCCACTGCCGCTTGTCTTCGTGACTTACTGTACTTTGAAGCTCCACATGTAAATAATGGCCACCACTACCAAGGGGCGTGGCCTCGCCCTGCTGGCCAATCAGGGCCGCGGATGTGTAGCCTGCCTTCTGGCTGCGTTCTGTTTTCAGCCGGTGCCTGCAGCGTCCGTTCACGATCATTTGTGTGCAAGGGATGTTGGAATACATTCATTTTCTTGTTCAATCCGGACTTATATACTTTTAAAGTATATAAAACTAGGGACCCCACTGATTTCCTGAATGAGAATAAGATAAAATAGGCACAGGAAAGAACATAGACATTAGTTTAATATTAATTTGCGGAGATACATTTATTGAACAATATATAATCAATCAAATAAAATCAAATGAAAAAAAATAAGGGGGAATAAGAGAGAGATGTTTTATAATATTCCAGTATGGCCCAGAAATGTTGCGTATAACTTGCCGATCTTATGCAGTTAAAATAAGGTGTTCAGGGGCGGGCTAATGGAAGTCTGTTCAGCAGAAATAACCCCATGCCTTTTTTGGCTTTGTTTTTGTTTTGTAAACTGACTCACTGCCTCTAACCTTGCAGGAGAGACCCCATGCCTCGGGCGCTCTGTACTTTATTAACAGCTCATTAAACGGCCTGCTGAAATTAAACCACACCGTTTTACTCGAATGCACGAGCTGTTTCACTAAAATGAGGCTAAATGTTTTCTGAGGCGAGGTTTAGTCGTTTTCTGCGTGCAGCTGCAACAGGCTTCTTTTATTGCAGCGCGTGGTCTGCTGTTTAGCTTTCGTTTTACTCCTCGTTATGAAGCAAAAACAATAGCGTTTGAATTTGCGTTTTGTTTGTTGATTTGTTGGTTTGTTTGGGAGAGGGCCTGTGTTCTTGTTGTTGTTTTTGTTTAGCTCCCTCGCTCTTGCTGCAACTGCCATGTCCCCTTGAAACTGCTGTCGAGGAAAGTCGTACGCAATCGGTGATTGATGATCTAAAGCTGCGTCACGCGCCCGACAGCTGTAGTAACCGATTGAGCCTCGGCTAGACGTTTTGCACAGTTTTCTTCAAAAACATTATGGACTTAAAGCTGTGTTCATATTACAGATAGTTTTAAAGCCATCAAAAAATGTACCACTCGAGACTGAAATTCCAGCTAGGCCTCCACCTCAGTCAGTCAGCCTGTAGCCTACTGCGAAGACCGCTGAGCTGCTTTTCCCTGCACAACGGCTCTTTGAGACGCTAGCAGCAGAAAATGAGCACCAAGTGGAAAAAAGAAACTGGTCAGAATCGTACAAAATATTCTACAGAAATGAAGGAAAAGACTGAGCATGTACAGGTAGCTTCCTAATTGTTCCCCTTTGACTTCAACATCTCCAGCCCAACCAAGGTGTTCCATATCCATATTGTTTGGAGCTGAAGGACTCGAAGCGTTATTCTCAATTCTTCAGATGCCTGTCCCACACGGTAAGCCTCCACAGGGTTCTTTGGGCCATATCACTGAGGAACCATTATTCTTCCTTTAAGAGTCGTGTTTGATCACGAGGTCACTGCGTAACGGACACTGTGAGCGATTTTATAAAATGTCCAATATCTAGGCCTTCACTACACAAAGATTATCCACAAGAGACATTTACATTTCCACAAACCATTTTCCAAAGTGCCGTTCTTTGAGGAAATAAAGAATTGTTATTTTGTTGCATTATGCAACAATATTTTGGCATGGTTTTAATATGTTTTCAGTGGCACCAACTAAGCCTTGATTAGGTCCGCTTTTAACTGGTGTAGGGCGTGAGCACAATAGACCTACACACAACAATAATATATCGTGTTTATACCACGATAGAAGTTCTGTTTGGATATGATACATTCAGGCTAGTTTCGCCATTATTGAAGCACAGCACACGCAGTTTTATAACTCGGTAACACCTTTGTAATGCCTCCAAATTTCCTATTTTATTATTATTGTGCTTTTATTTTGGGGGGTGTTTTTAGAGTGAGATGTGGGGGTTATTTATGTCTATTCAAAACATACCAACAATGACATAATTCTACATTACTTTGGACAGTACTGCCCGATCAGAACCTCTGTCAATATGACATCAGAAACACTTCAGCTGCGACTTTCCTTTCGTTCTTCACTTCAGTAATGTCCATCAGAACTTTCAGTCTCATGGTCCTCCTCAGGAACAAGCTACAGCCTACAGGAGAGTGGGAGCTAATACCAGTTTTGATTCGCTGGCTTAACCTTGACTTAAAGATTATTAAATACTACATAATTTTTTTTTGTTATTGAAATTACAGACCACCAGAACATGAAACACTGACGCAATCCCACGCGTGGTTTTTTAAAATGTCTTTCCCTGAAGATTTTACATGGAGCATATGAGCACATCCCCCCCCCGCCCCCCTCAGTAATACACACGTGTGAATGAAGGGTCCGCGCGCTCTGGGTCATTCTCTGAGCCTGTTTTCTAAGGGACGGGATTCCGAGCAAATAGCAGAAATGCCAATTCATTATAATGATGGAGGATAATGGCTGCCATTAGCGTGCATCGACCGAAACGGTAACCGTGGGAAAGGAATAACACAAGCGAGATGAGCGATTTCAAAACGCCACTCTTCATGAAACAACACGATCTTAAATTCTTGCTTTGCCTTTAAACGCTCGTTGCAATCGGCTGCTGACCGCGGCCAGTGCTGAGACTGCGCATCAACAGCTGTCTATCACGGTGTAAATGCTCAGCGACCTTCGAAATATCCCGTGCTCGCTGTGGGCCGTGTGTGTGTGTGAGAGCAGAATGTGGTGTACCTACCCTCAGCAGAGGAGCCCAGTTCTCTCATCTCCAGCTGGAGCTTTATAACGACCAGCGCTCTCCCCTCCGTCACCTTCCCCTTCTCTCAGCACAAAGTTTGGCCTCTCACAGTTTGAGATGTGTTTCTAGAGTTGGGAATGCAAAAGCTTTGTTCATAAGGAGGTGGAATCAGTGGCGAGGCTGAAAGCGACGAGTTTTTGATTAATGAGCTTTGAAATGCCTCGCTGGGGGAAGCGGGGAGGCGAGCTATTCACTTAGAGGAGACTCGCCAAGCCTGTAAAGCTAGCACCGTGCAGCACTGCTCCGGGTCTTAGTGCTATTTATTACCACGTTATAAGTCGGATTTGGGGAGGACACCAGGACCGCAGAAGCACTTGTTCGGTGGTGTTTAAGAGGGAGGTGATAGGCTACGAGTGCAGATATTTGACTTCGTGTTGAAAGCCTTGGGGCAGTCGTTGAAATGAAGTGAAAAGCAGCCAGCATATGCTTCCTCGTGTTTTAGTGTTTAAATAACCTGACGAGTGCGAAAGCTTTATCAATGAACCATTGCCAGCGCAAACCACCAAGCTGCCTCTAAGTGCGTTACCAGAGGGCCATTACACAAGGCCATATCACAGTTATTATGACTGACTGCATGGAAATGTGCAACCAAGGTATTTAAAGGACTTGCATCAACATTAGCGTGAAATAAAATTGATCTCAAAGTGGCCTTTTCATTGGTTATCTTCGGTATAAAACTGTTGTTTATATACTCGCCTATTGTTACCGAATGGAAAGTGGCGGGGGCGCGCAGGCGCGTGAACTGATACTGGCGAACGTTCAGTCTCCTTTGTTTACTATGGATTTCATTTCAAAATGGCGTCCCGCTCCTGTAGGCGATGAGATATTCGCTGTGAGGCTTTGCTATAATCACTCTCTGATATAAATACAGCTCTAGTTTCGTTTCCTTTTCGTTGAGGACTATTAGCTTAAGAACACGGATTAGCGTTTCCAACGTAGACATGAGGACACACGTTCCATTTAAGCACTTTATTTACAAAAATGTATAACACAACAAAATATAACATTTCCATATCGTTACCATTTAATCAATGTGTGTGTGGTCTGTTCACTTACAAAATAACATCTGTTAAGAATGATGAGGGCAAAGATGTGGAAATGACGTGCTGGTGTTTTTTAAGCCAGACTTTAACACTGAAGCATAATTTCCCAGTAATAATAATAATAATAACAATAATAATAATAAAGTGAAAAAAAGTGTCAGGTGCCAGGTTCTCGATTGCAATAAACGTAAAATGTCGACGTGTTCTCTTCAGACTTGATTTTCTAATAAGAGAATAATAATAGTTCTAATAATAAACAGAAATACACCAGTCACATATGATCACTTGATTTGAAAATATGATGACGAAGCCCACACAGCCTGCTCAGTTTTGATGCATAAATTCTACAATAGTCCATATAAATAGTCCACGTGAAAAGATAAATAATGTGCGTTACAAAACTGATAAATAATAAATACTCAATAGGGATAAATGTTTTTTTTTTTTCATACAATCTCGGAAGAAAATAATAAATAATAGTGTGAACAGATTCATAGGTAGCAATGACTTAACAGACGACTTAACAATGGCAATGATTTTGTTTTCTTTTTTCTTTTTTCCCTACAAATTCCATCCCTAGAAAGATGGGTGTCTAATATTGTAAAACCTACAGGACTTACCTTTGTTCAAGTAATAAGATATGAAACTCCCTTCGTATTGCGCACTGCTCTTTCAAAATCTGCCCATCAAACACTCCTGCGCATCCTCCACAACAGTCAAGAGAAACGGACCACACAGCTTAAAAAATAATTACAGTCATAGCAGTAATAGTAATATCAATAATAATAATAATAATACAGGGGTAATAGGTTTTTGTCTCTCTCTCTCTCTCTCTCTCTCTCGGAGTGTAGTTATATAAATTACTTTAACATGTGAGGTATAAAGAGCGACACTTCGCTTGGGCACAACGAAATCCTTACAAATGCGTTAGCTTGGGCGCTTCCTGCAGCCTTCCCTGAGCGGCGTGGTGCGAGGTGAGGTCTGTGTAAGTGGGGTGAGGGTCACACGGTCCGTGGTGGTGGTTTCCCGGGATCTGAGCCGCACAGCTGTAGTCCACGCTGGCGGATGAGGGATGGGGAAGATGGCCGAGGTTGAACATGGGGCCCGAAGCTGGCATAGAATCAACGAAATTCCCGCCAACATACACGGGGCTCCCTTGCAAGTTGGCGTTGGCGAAGCTTCCGTTGCCCTGCATGCCGTGGTGCTCGTACTCTGCGCCGGGATAGCGTTTCTGCTGCGCTATGCAGCCGCCCAGCGGCGCCGTGTACGCGGCCAGGCCGTACATGTTCTGCTGAGGCTTGGCGAAGGACGGAGGCGAGGGCGCGTCGTAGTTGATGCTGTTCACGTTGGGCAGCTGCCCCGAGTATCCGACGTGATTGGGGCCACTTAGCGGCGGGCTCCTGTCCGGAGAGTGTCCCAGGGGCGAGTGCATGATGCCCTTGGATTTCTGATCCTTCTTGTACTTCATCCTCCTGTTCTGAAACCAGATCTTGATTTGGCGCTCGGTGAGGTTCAGCAGATTGGCCATCTCCACTCTCCGCGGGCGGCACAAGTAGCGGTTGAAGTGGAACTCCTTCTCGAGCTCCACGAGCTGAGCGCTGGTGTAGGCAGTGCGCACACGCTTGGAGGCCGGTCCAGGGGGGCTCTTATCATCGCACGTGTCTCCTGAAAGCATATCATAAACATGTTTAGAGCATTTCAGGTCAGCTCTCTGTAAACAGTAAGGCTAAGGTGGGGAAGTATGCCAAAGTTTGAACAGACCTCGGAAGTCTGCATGTCTTATTGATTATTCTATTCATTTTAACAGTCAAAACAAACAATCAAATCATTTAAAAGACGTTGTGCTATTTTTGGGCCCAGTCTGTATTTAGTATTCGATTTTGTTGTTTTAACGTGAGGGGGTGGGGGGGGGGGTGTTCACACCCTCTTAGAAATAAAGGTGCTACAAACGATTCTTTGAACGATGCCTGATAAGAACCGTTTTGAAATACATTTTAAATTGGTAAAGAACCTTTACATTAAGGGAAGTTTTTTATTATCATTTTTTAGTCTCACTTTTTACCATCAGACGAATATATTTGGGTTTTCCAAAAGAAAAGTCTGCTTTGGTTGGGGTGGGGGTGCACCCTTAAAAATATAGGCGTTACCAAAGTGAACGATGCCATAGAATAACCACTTTTGGTTTGTTTAAAAAAAACAAAACCCGAAAGTGAAACATAAATAACCCATCCGCCTCTCTCTCTCTCTCTCTCTCTCTCTCTCTGTATATGATATATATCATAGAGTGATCGACACAGGAATCCATATTGGAGAGCGAGCCTGTGGACCGATTTTAATACCTGGGATTAGCCATGTCATATGTAATCGATGGAATTATTTTAAAGCTAGTGCTCTGAAAGCAATATGAGGCTGCTGAGCGCTCAAGGCGAATCTCAGACACCATCATTAATGAACTGAAGTCCCTTTCTCTGCCCAAACACACACACACACACACACACACACACAGGACAGGTTGTATCTACCTGGAGCTGTGCAGTTGGTGCTTTTTTGTTTAGAATTCTGGCGTGTCTCCTTCATCCATGGGAATATTTGCTTGGTGATGACTGGGGTGGCAGTGTTGGAGCCAGTGCTGCTGGGGGATTTCTTTTTCTGGGTGCTGCTGCTGCTGTTGGAGTTGGGAGAGCTTGCTGCTAAAGGAGGCGCTTGTTGCTGCTCCCCCACGCTCTCTGCTTGGCTGCCCTGGCTGCCACTGGGTCTCATACAGCTGCCATTGATGTCGCTGTTTTTGTGCGCCGGCGGCCGCACCGTGGTGGTTTGAATGGAGCAGATTGGGCCCTGATAGTCGTTGTCGATACTGGAGGCGGTGTAGGACTGGTGCGCAGGCCCGTAGGCGTACGAGTCAGACTTGGGGTACGAGTAACCTCCAAAAAGTCCAGCGTTGTCATAATAAGTGGCTTTCTGCATGGTGACGATTTTAAACTACGAGGGCCTTTGTCCCCGCGTCCAATGGCATGAGCTCCTTTTGTCACGTGATTGGGGCTTCCCACGGCTTCTCTATACTTTGACCTGAAAAGGCACAAGTACATTCATAAATCAAATCACTAATAAAGACTTTTGAGTGCAAAAACTCCCATATTATAATCGAGGCCACAGATCTTCCTTCTCTGCCTGGACTCAAGAAAAGCCTCTTAAAGCAGTCCTCATTTGATATAATACTAAATCCTTGCCCTTTCCTCTTTCTCATAATTCACTTATTTCATAACTGAAACCACGCCCACCTCTAGGGTTAGGGTTGCGTTTGACCACTGAGCTCAGAGAGTCAGGAGAACGTTAAACATGCTTCAGTTTGTCCTCCTGCACCTGTCTGTAAAAGCCTATCCGTGTCCTGGACCCTAGCGCAGGGCTAAGTGAAGCAACCACGTGAGCGTTTCCTCCATGAAGATGATTTCTAATGAGTGAGATCTCCATCCTGCACCTGAACTCCTCTTCCAAGCGTTGTCAGATTTACTCAAGCCGTGCTCGCCACCCATCCTCTCCAGCCTTTCGTTTTCAGGACCTCAGGCGAGAACGCAACAAGAGGGTTAAACTTTAACTTGCTCTGAAAGTTCCCCATTGAGCCGCATCTAAAGGGAGGCAGAAGGCGAATCAGCAGTTTTGGCCAGAACAATGTCCCTTTCTTCGCCGATTCATTGCTCAACTCAAAGTGTGAACGTCAGTCCGAGCTTTTATCTAGAGCTAGAAAACGAGGAACCTGAGAAAGTGAATCTGCTGCGAGGATTTTAGTCTCAGAGGATGGTCCCAGTAAACATTTTGCCGTTGATTCAACGTTGAAATAACGTAATGACTGCCGTCTAATCAACGTATTATTAAGGTTGAAAATGAAAGTTGAAAAGACGTCCAAACACAGACATTGAAAAGACGACTATTAGACGTATTTTGGACGTCCATTGACGTTATTAATTGGTCCCGAAATAAATGACTTGTTTGAAACGCATTTTGGACGTCCACTGACGTTATCAATTGGTCACAATTTTTAAGATGGATTTTGGACGTCCGTTGACGTTTAAAATATGTCCTTGACGGACAGACTACTTTTAGACCTATTTTGAACGTCCAGGAACGTTCCTTGTTTACTGGGGTAACACAGACGTTAATCAGAACTGAGGCCTGGAAGTTTTAATTGATTTCGGGATGTAAGCAATTTAATACTAATTTGAATTAGCTTCAGACTGTCTGGAAGCTAACTAAAAACAACATTTTGGCTGGTTTTAAATACCATATGATAGCTGTACATAATTTAGATGAGATTTTGAGAGTGGTATAAAACGGTTTATCATAGAAACTCACTCACTGAATTATTTAATTCTTTTTCCCCTCAGTGTGGGGATTGATACCAGGAACCACAACCAATCACATGTTGTTAGGGTGCTATTGCATCCAGTTCTCCGCCTCCAATAACTTTTAAAGTACTGTTTGGGCCAAAGCCCTCTGTAGACTCTTCTTTGTATTTTGGAGGCATTAAAAGCTTCAGAAGTCTCCGTATGAGTTCAGATCAGTCCTTGCACGGTTTTATTGACGTATAAATTATTCGATGCTTTCATTTTATACCGGAAACCAATCTACGTCTTTATATTCGCGCGATGGCCTTTGTGACGTTGCACACTTTGAGCGACGACGAGTTTTGTGAATGAGTGTGCGTGTGAATACCCTCCGTTTGTTGCTCTCAGATCGCTTGCATACACATATGTGGACTTTTATGTGAACCAGCCATAGGCCGAGCTGTAAATCACAACCACGAAGTGAGCCAAACACCCGCAGAGTTCTGCAGCTCTTACACGTGTTTGGTTCTTTAAATGTTGGGTTTGTTTCCGTTTTCTAAATGATATAGCGTTATTCCCTTCTGTTGATTTCTCCCCGGCGCTGTGCTGATGTTGTGGGAATGGACGCTAGGGCTGACGCTGGTGGGTGGGAGGGTCACTGAGCTATGCTAATAACCTCACAAATGCCTGGCAAATGCGCGGGTGCAATCTGCTCCCTCCAGCCTGGTGGCGAGCCGAGGCCTTACCATTCAACACGAAGACTTCAGTAAACCTCTCTCTCTCTCTCTCTCTCTCTCTCTCTCTCTCAAACATATCTTAGTGTTAGTTTTTTTCCGTTTTAAGCTAGAGCCCAACAGCAGAATGAGCGTGAATTGTGACAGGAGCGGCTCAATACTGTAGTTATGAGGCTGGCCTGAAGCTCCGCGCATTGCATATCAATGCACCTGTCATTTTGGACCCCCGTAAAATTTATGACTGACCCGAGTTTTTAAAAAAAACACCTACCACATGAGTGAAAAGCACCACACTCCTGAAAGAAGTGCTACAGTGCCGAGTATATGAACTCCAAGCGTAGGAGGAAGGCCGGGTTAAAGAATGCTCTACTCTGCATTAGTCCACAGTTAGAGCGAGGAGACCACCACTATATAAAACCACTCACTTCAGTCCACTTCACCCAGAGCGCACACGCCACAGCAGGGTCCACAGATAAAGTTTCACCGCAGTATTGTGATATTTCACGACGAGGATGACGACGAGAGCATGCCCTGAAATTCTGAGGACGGCCTGGAGCTGCGAAACCTCTACTTTGGGATGTACACATGCTTTATTTATTTGTTTGTTTATTCTTGTAATTTGTTTGTAAATATAACGTGTATTAGTAGTTTATACGACGACGTAGGGCTTGTTGTAGGTCTTGTATCTTTTTGTTGTGTAAACAAAGTGAATAGATTCACAAACTTGTGAAACGTGAGAACGACTATAGAATTACGCACATCGTGGTGAAACGTGTAAAAATCCTATATTGTTACATCACAATGCTTGTACACACACGCGCGTTTTGTTTGTTTGTTTGTGTGTGTGTGGTGGTGGGGGGGTGTGGTATATGAAAAAGATGGTAAGACAAGGCTGGTTGTAACAACAGTGTTGTATAAGGCGTGTAGTAACCTGTGATGTATTGAAAATATTATATTGTACTCCTCTTGAAGTGTATGTTTTATTAAAGACAGGTTTAACTCACCGCAGTGTGGATTGCAGTGTGTTCTCTTCTCCCTCAAGCGCTCCTCATTATTTGGACCAGGACCTGGAGGATGAAAACAATTAATTGATCACTAAGGTCTATTAGAAACTTTACATTACTGCTGAACGCTGCTACGCCTTCAGACTTCACACACACACACACACACACACACAGAGAGAGAGGACTGTGTCGATTAATACAGAATATTCAGTTTCTATAGGCCTGTGTCTGAGAATCAAACACTAACTCCTCTTTACATTTACCATAAGAAATTTAAAGACCCGTTTAAAGAAATACATTCATGTTTATTAATATTTGTCGGTGTTATTTCTTTTATTATTTAATTTATATTTGTTTATTTATTTATTTGTTTGTATTCAGTTGTAATGTGAAACGTGTGGTTTAAAAAAACTGACATAAGCGATTCTACACAAAGAGGCGCTGGCCAAAATATTTAGCACTCATAAGCCTTTTGGATGACCTTTGGCTTCTTCAGCAATAACTCACTGATTAATGAACAACGGGCGGAAAGGGGCTCAAGTTAGTCACAAAAGCAATCCACAGCACAACTTTTTCCTCCAGAGTTTTTAAAAGCGAAAGAGCGCGTGAAGATCACATATTTCATCACTTCGCCTAAAGCTTCATCTTCGCCCAACTGGACACGGGCGGCTCTTCGTCCCGCGCGGAAGACACGGCCGGAGATTTTGGAAAGCGTTGGGAAGAGAACAGGGGCGGCTCACGGCTTTTTAACTACAGCATCTTCCAGTGTTTCTTGATAAAGTGCTACATCTGAGCTGCTTCTTCGTGTTCACAGTCCTCTTTAATAGGATAAACGTTGCTCTGTCTATTGCTTAACAAGCTCCGCCATTCTCAGGCGACAATGTTTTCGCCCACGCATTGTTACGGTAAGTTTGGTGCGAATAATGGCACAATGGTCGGTTAAAATAATGGTCTGAAGTATTCCCGCTTTTAAGTATTCATCGACGTCTCGGGCCGTTTGGGCTTCCTCCAAATTATATCCTGGTGTCGATCATGTTTTATGTAAAATAATATTCTGCAGACTATTGTCTTGGTTTGCTGCTGTAGCCGCACTTCTACAAAGCCTCCCGGAGACAAAATGGACGGAAGCTACAGCTACAGCTGCATGAGTATTTTTCAAAAGCTTCAAGTTCATAAAACACATTAATAAAGCTTGGTCCCAACAGCAATTTTGTTTTAACCGAAACTGGACAGCTGAGTATTTTTTGGAAAGGATGTAAAAAAAACTAGCTGAAAAACGCCCGTGGTTTTATTTTTAAGGCGGTGTCATAATTATAACAGAGCTCTGTAGAAAATATAAATAATAATAATAATAATAATATTGAAGAAATGTGTTATTTATTTAAAATATATATATAAAGCGATATTTTGTTAAAACTGAAAAAAATATTAAATGTAAAAATTGTAAAGACGTATGGTTTTAAAAAATTCACGAAGCGGCAAATTCAGTTTAAAATGCTATGCAGACTACGGTTATTCGTATTCAAAAAATAAAGCTCTATTTCAGATTGCTGTGAAACGCGTTTTTATTCCGAATCCCTTTTGTTTAAGTAGAAAAATAGTGATTTTTCTTTCGATAATATTGCGATGTTTTTATCCTTTTTTATTATTAGTTTTTACATTGTTGTTTCTACGTTGTAATTTCAGCCCGAAAATCCCAGTCCGAAATGAACAGTAGAATTGATCTGAATATGGTAACGTCGCTGCTTAACAATGCATAAGCCATAAACCACATATATCATGTTCTACATTACTGTGAGCATAAGACAACAAATTAAAGTGATTTACGATCTCACGAGCGACGAGACAGAAAAGAGAAGTTGCACCAGTTCATTCCCCTTTGCTTTTTGTCTTTTTTGTGTCAAATTGCCAAATCAGCTAAAAAATCCAGCGTCAAAAAAGTAGGAATCGGACGAGTATCCAACCTAACCTTTGGAAAGTGCTCGTCGTGGCTCAAAAATGTGAGGTAGTTCTGTGGAAATGGTGTATGTCCTTAAATTGTGCTTAGTTAATGGTACAGCGACATTAATGAAGATCAGCTGCTGTGAATGGAATAAATCATATTTCTACTGTTGTCTTAATGTAAAGCTCATGGTTAAAGGTTGCGTTTTGCCATGCAATTGCTTACCTGTGAATCAATTTATCATACGGCCGTGCTTCTCAGTCTCAATATCTTTCCCTGCAGTGCCTCGGATATATCCTTCACCCTTTGTCTGTGCACGGTGCTGTCCTAAACCTGATCTTGCGCTTTTTCAGACATTTCCATATACCAATGCAGTATTCCCGAAAGAATGGAAGCCACTCACTCAACTACCAATAAAAAGCCAAGTAGGTATCCTTATCCCAAAAACCGAAAAATTGCTGGCAGTCAACCTCCCACTGAAAAAAAGAGAACGTTTACAGAAGTAGGATCACCGTTTGAGTCAACATTAGGATATTGGGCTTTGGGAAAGCTTTATCATGACAAATAAAGGCGCTGCCTTAAAATACAAGCATATTTGTTCACGTGATCTGGATAGCAGATTGTCCTGATTGAGGCTGCTTCTCCAACCAAGCCTTACCTCACAAATCCCTTTTAAAAGCAGGAGAGCTAACCTTCCCTCAGTCCCTCTCCTGATTCTCTACAGACTCCATCCTGTGTCGTGGATTTAAAGCATCGTGAATGCATTGTTTCGGAACTTCTCCTTTGTAGAACATTCAGAAAAATACAAATACACGAGGAAGCTTCGTTTGTATTGCATCTGTATTACAGTGAACATGGTCGTTTTTGTACATGGCTATATTCTATTATATAATACTGAATAAAGAAAGGCATTTAATAAAATAGTTGGCTCTGTGCTTTGTTCAGTGGCGCAGGAAGATTGCATTGTGTGCCTATTTTTTTACACATTTTATTTTTCGCAAAAATAGCGTCGAGAAAGAAAGCGTGGAAATATTGTTTGACGATTAGAGCTCAGGCAATGACAGAAACTTATGACCCCGTCAGCTGAGGAGATTCATCAAAATCATTACTGTTCCTCTCCTACCGTCACCACGCGGATAGTGAACGGATTTACGCGTGCAATTACGATTCAAGAATGTTTTTAACGCAACATTTCTATTGCTATTTGTGTTTTGTTTTATTTGCGGTGTGTGTATGTATCTGTTGTTTTTGGTTGTTTTTATTTCGCTTCGGTTAAATGTGCTTGATGTAGGAATATCTACAGAACGGATGCAGAGATGGAGATGGAGATGGAGGACGCTGGGAAGGCGGCCGAGCGGGAGCTTGTCCTGAGGAGAGAAAGCGCGTCCTCTCGCTTTGCAGCATATGTTCATGGGGCAATAAAAGTGAAAGATTTACAGCGCGCGCCCGGCCCCCAACAGCCTCTCACCCTTTCAGGAATTACTGAGCATGATTTACAGCGATGCACAACTCCATCATCCCTCTCCAGCAACGCGCACTACATTTTCAGAGTCATTTCTTCATTATTACGCACAATCACAAAAACAAATAAAACGTGAATTTTTTACTGTTTTGCGTGTGTGTGATTGCCAGAAAAATTCAGGTCATTTTAAAAATGATTACTTTGATGTATATGATTGTTAATGCTTGTGATTAAATTGCCTCCAATGAAAATAATGTAATTCTCAAAAAAATATTTTTGATTTTATTTTATTTTATTTTTATTATATTATTTTTCCCCTCCTCCTTAGGTTTAGTTTTGTTAGCCTTTGTGATTTCAGCTCTCTTGTAATCCTCCTACCAAGCACACAGCACTGCATCCCAACACACCGCCAGCAGTCCAGCCGGGCAGAGCTGCACTTTTGACGGCTTATAAATCACTGAGAGGCCCTCGCGTGAAGCCCTGCCGACCGCGCAATAACAAAGCAAGGCTGCCGCACTTGTCCTCCGATCTCCCATTCACAAACGCAGTCATGGCACCGAAATGCGTGAGGTTTAAATTCCCCCACAACTTCCCACAATACGGTCAAATCACAAGGTTTCTACCTGGACGTGTTCTATCGCTTTCTTCAAAACAAGCCATTGCTATGTTTTTCCAACTTCAGGCTGTCCTCGAGGAAGCTGCGCGCGCTTATCAAAGGGCGCAATTTATCAACATTGTGACAGATATGTTCATCCAGCACCTTACTCAAAAAGAATCATAAATGTGTACCTACCAAAGCGTCCATTGGCTGAAACGCTGGACAACCGCGCGGTCTACGGTTGCGCAGGGTACCGGACCGTTTGGATATTATTTTCTTGGATCTCTTCAGTTTTCAAGTCTGATAGAGTCCTCGCGATTAATGACGACGCCGTGTTTCTAGGGGACGTGCTGCATTAATTATTTAGACAATCACGTGGTCAAATAGAAAAAAAAAGATATAGAACGGAACCATATAGTCACCAAATTCTATCTTCGGATGTCGACAGCGCAGTTTAATAATTCTTAACGGGCTGTCTCGCTAGGCGAAGATATTTTCTGCGAACAGCTGGAAATCAAATATGGCCGTTTTGAGAAGCATTGTGCGAGCGGCGCTGTTGCCGGCGCAGTGTCACTGAGAGCCGAGCTGCCTATGGCTCCCTTCCCTTCTTTTCACACATGTAGGTCAACATCACAAATGAATACAGCAGCAGCCCGAATTACCGATTTTCTAGCCTCTGATCACAAACAGGCTCAGCTCAAAGGGACGGGATTTGTGGCGTAACAATGAACACGAGATGAATCGAGAAGATAACGCCTCTCTGTGTTCATACCTGATGTTTTGGCTACATTCGCATAAGTTCTTATAGAATTCTTTAGCTGTTTTTTCTCTATTATTATGGAATACGGAAGAAAATGCTGCTGTGAAAAGACTTGATTAAAATATGCGCATATAATTACACATAGTCCATCCACATTAATTCAGTGTTACGTCAGTTACAGTCCTTTACGTACTTTCTGTAATAGGTGTTTTAATGTGTTTGATTCTTCTTTACCTTTGACTCAAGTAAATTTAAAGTACTTTTCAGTGCATTTGCCCCAAACTAACGCTTTAGTTGTGTCTATACATTTTAGCTGTTCAATTAATACATCTGCTTGACAACATCAGGAGAATCAGGTCAAACCGACCACCTTTCAACTTAAAAGACACACAAGTCTAATGTCCATGTTTAAACACATGCTGAATGTTCTCCCCCATCTGCTTTCTCCTGCCCTCTCTTTATCTGTAGCTTTTTATATACAGTGCCTCTCCCCCCTCCTCTCCTTCCATGTCCCAACCCCCCCCCCTCCCAAACCCCCGCTCCCCCCCCCTCTGCCCCCACCCCCCCAACTGTACTGATGTGAAAAAGGAGAGAAGCTAGAACGCGAACATTCACCCATGGCAGCTAAAGTTATCAAACTTCATGCAAACTCTTCCAATCATAGCAAGCAGAGATGAAAACAGACGATGATAAAAGCAGCTCTTTGTCGAGTTGCATGGTTTTATTTGTTCTCTAAATGAAAATTACCTCACGTCTTCAGAGAACACACTTCTTATGCACTGTTTAATGCACAAATATAGCATTTGCTGACTTTAATAATGAAATAATGGGGAAATGTGGCTTGCGAGAAAGTTTGACGCATTTTTGTGTTGGTTTTTCATTTTTTAATACAAAAATTTCTTGCACACACACACACACACAGGTATATGTTTAATACATAGAAAAATCCTCTAAACTGTGCAGCAGCAAAATATCAGATGCCTTAATAAATTCTCATTTATACAAGATCTGCAGCAAACATATGACTACAGCGTCTGTCCTGAGCTTTCTACCGTTACAGCATTTGTGTGACTTTCATTCGTTGCGAAGGGAAAAGGAAAAGCAGAGTTGTAACCGCCAACATAAAACAGAAGTATCAGTAAACGATGCAGA
Source organism: Hoplias malabaricus (assembly GCF_029633855.1). Lineage (NCBI taxonomy): Eukaryota > Metazoa > Chordata > Actinopteri > Characiformes > Erythrinidae > Hoplias > Hoplias malabaricus. The sequence goes on along the minus strand of NC_089811.1, from coordinate 32,646,217 downwards.
AAATCAGAGTTTGGAACGAATGGCCTATTGGGCGGAAATGGATTTGGGCGCACACCTGCATCACTACACTGGGCTTATTCTCATTATTATATTCATTCAGCCAGACTCCTGCTAACACAATGTTAACACACAAAGGCCAGTGTTGGTGGCGTGATTACAACGGGCCGTTGGCGTACTGTCCCTTCGCTTAAATAGTTTGTTTGTACTTTTGAGTCCCTTTCCTAGCTTTCACGTGCAGCTGTGAGTGGATGGTAGAGCAGTCTGGGAGACGGAGGCTTGCAGATCTTGTGGGTCAGGGGGCTAGAGGTCAGCGCTCGCGGCTGAAAGCGCCCAGTGCGGCAGGAGCTGTGGCTGTGGCTCTGGTGTCCTCTGGATGAACCTGGCCGCGAGGCTTTTGTGGAACTTCAGTAAAAATACCTTTCAGTTCTCTCACCGTGAAGACCTCAGCCACAAGACGTCTCCGCAATGTGTGAGCGCCTCGCGGGTTTTGTTCAAGAAGACAAAGACACCACAATGACAGTAGAACATTCGATCTTTAATCACGACGTGAATACCCCCAACTCAAATTTCACCCCCCCCACCTCCCCTCCATTCTTTTTGCCAAAAATATTTTTTAATCAAACGTAAAAACGGCAGACCAGTTATTTTCTCACTTTTTCGTACAATACACAGCATGTATTACTTCAACAAAATGTGCGAAGTGGTTCTTGAATAAACCTTTATCTTAATGGTCTCTATTAATCATTTACTACAAAATGTGCTTGTAGAAAATATGCACAAAAAATACAGAAATATATAGAATAAAAATAACGCACTTTTCGTAAAGGAACATAATAGCTTTAAGAAACGATCACTTAAATTCACGTAGAATATAAACACAACATTTGTTCAGCATTCTCGTTCTGAATTTTTAATAAATAAAGTACCCAAAAATCTAAAAGTTGATCTAAAAAGGCAAAAGTAAGTGGAACAATAAATGAACTATTATTTAGGAATTTCAGATGACATCTGGAAGACAGATATACAGCTTCTTAAATTGTACACTGTTTACAAAACTGTCAAGTGAGATTTATAGCCGTAAAAGTATCCAGTTGTACGCTCAACAGAGAGGGATATATATATAATTTTTTATCTCTAAATAAAATCAATTTTAAAACTTACACAAGTTTATGGTTAAAAATGCTTTAACGAATTTTATTTACCCCAGAAATCGTATGAAGCGGATGGTCCTCATTTTACGGTTTTAAGAACTTTTTGTGGCAATTCCAAAATTTCAAATTCGAATTGATTTTTCTAATTTTCTTGTAAATACAGATTTACACCCCGTATTCTGAAGCATAAGTAAGGAACAATATTTTCAGTTCCAGTGCTTCACACGACTGAAGTGAACTGCTAGTTTTGTGGTCATTTTCTCTGAGGTAAACTGATAAAAACGTAGCCGTAACCTGTTTTTTTCCTTAAAGAATTAATTACACAGATTCACAGGTCACAGTCGTAAACCTGCTGCTGGAATGCATTTGTAGAGAGAAGAATGATGCTTATAGAGAACTTAAAAGGAAGAAAGATAGCTTTACGAAACTCCGTGCTTTTATATAGATTTGGCAAGCTTTATTATCTACTATACCTCATAGCATGGGGAGCATGTTGCGATGCCCTCCTATCCACTTTTTTACGTAGAAATGGAGGTGGAAATGGAGATGTTTGAGTTCTCAGTTCCTCTCGCGGAATCCACGCACACTTGGAAATGGTGTGTGCTTCTGGTTCACGTTGAAAATCACTGGTGTCAAAAAACAGTCATCTTTTAAACCATGCAAAGGCCAATGAAGCATTGTCTATGATACATAGTTCAGCTGGGTTTCTGGAGCGAGTAGCTGCTTCCAATGATCTTATAGATTCGTGATATCTGTCTGGTTGTCCTTCTGAACGTGTTTCGCGTGCTGATTTGCAGCCGTCGTTGACCTCCCCTTGGTGTTGGGCAGTTTGTGGTCCTTTTTCCATTTCATTCTCCGGTTCTGAAACCAGATTTTGATCTGTCGCTCGGAGAGACACAGCGTGTGCGCGATCTCGATGCGGCGGCGTCTGGTGAGATACCTGTTAAAATGAAACTCCTTTTCCAGTTCTAAAACCTGCTGCCTCGTGTAGGCTGTCCGCGAGCGCTTGGGTTCTGCTCCTGTGTAGTCTGGGTTCACTGGAAGAGACCAGAACATGAACAAATACGTAAATAATAAATCAAACTAAAATAACCACACACTTGAGTGAGCTAACGAACCCAGTTCAAACAAATACTAAAGCACTATTTCCAATAACGTTTCTTCATGGGTTCTTTTGTAAAAGCAGTGGTTCTATAGAAGAGCCAAGAATTCCCAAACCAATAATTGGCTGACTGGAGAAATCTTCACGATAAACGGTTCTTTAAAAAATATATAATATGTTTATTATTTCGATTCCAAGAGCCCGTTTTCAGACGTACATGGGATCGTTTTTCAATCCTTTAAACCTCCTTTCTCCAGTGGTATAAACAACCCGTTTCGTTCTTAGTTTTTCAGCATTTTCCTGAATGCGGAATTCCACTCTGAGCGTGTGCACGCGAGTCTATTTGGTTCTAAAGATAAAAAAGAGTGGATTCGATTCAAACTTCCATTCTGACTCATGAATAAATAATATAATTCCGTAGTAGAAGTGGACAGAGGCAGCCCACAGAGCCAGCGGCCTATTTCCTAAGCAATAAAAATTTATGACTAGTGTAATTGGCGGCCCCTTCTGAAGAACCCATAAATATTTCACTGAGTGATTCTTAGCGCGTCTTACTCCTATCACCGCCTTCCACCGCTTCCACAAAGAAGACAGGAAAGAGAGGGAGTCTTGTCTTACCCGTGTTAACGTGGACTTTCTTCATCCAGGGGTAAACTATTGCAGGCTGCTTGCTCTGTATCCCGTTCTGGCTCTTTGTGCTGTGCTGCTGGCCACAAGTCCTGGGGCCGGAGATTTGGACCGGGGAGCACTGCTCGCTCTGTGCAGGGAAGGAGTTGTTGTGGCCGGCTTGGTCCTGCGCGTGAACCCGCGCCTGTACCGCGGAGCCCTGCACGGTGTTACAACTGAAGGGCTGCTCCGAGTAGTTTGACCGTGGGTAGATCCCTGGATGTTGGAAATCAGTGTCCTGCGATGGACTGTAATAACCCGTGCCCTGCTCAGGTATATAACTGTTCTGCGAATATTCCTCGCAAGGAGGAAATTTGGGGTCCACATACTTGGAGTTTACCATGTACGAACTCATGGCCATTAATTTCTGAAGGTAGAAAATACTAATTTTTCTCGAGTTGTCTTTTTTTCCTCCCTCCATAAAGCCCTCCTACTTGCTGTCAACTGAATAAAGTTGGGCACCCATGTGACCAGCCTGGCCAATGGAGGTGAAGGAAGCCTATTAACGCACAAGCAGCCATACACACCTAGCAGGGCATTTCACAAACTTCTCAAAATATTAAAGAAATAAAGAAATGCACATACTACAATGAGCAGTGGCGAAACACAGCCGTTATTGTGCATTCATATACTGCTGTGTTTGGAAGAAGATAAAAAAAGAAAGTGTTTAATGCGCTCGTGCTTATGAGGGTTATTGTCACGGTGAAGAAATTGATATTATATTTAAACCAAAAAGTGCCACCAAAAATGCACATCACTATAGATATCCATTTCCATCCGCAGGATTAATATTCAACCGTAGTAAATCAAACTCAGGCCAGGGATTCTGACTGGTAAACAAATAGGAGATACAAAACGACCCCAGGCACAAAAAGAGGCGAATAAAGCCGGGAGACAATTGATGGAGACCGGCTTTGTGGCGGAGAGGTCACTCAGAAGTTACAGGAGTCTCATCGTTCCCAGTGCTTTTCACTGTGTGGCCCGCCATCAATGCCGTGTGCCAATCAGTAATCAAAGTCCAAATAATACACCGCTGAAGCGTGGAGAGGCTCTGCTCCCAGAAATATGCAGATAACGTGCAGAACTCAAAGGTTTTTCCAACATGTAGCAAAAAAAAAAAGAAAAAATGAAATACTACAAGGTTCTAATAAATAAATACATACACAGCATTTTCCATCATAGAAAGGTGTTCCATTAGAGAAAGGAAACATTCCATCAGGGGAATGATAGCGTAGTTTAAAGGCTTCTGTCTGTGTTCAGTGTTTATGGGTAGAACCTGCCATATCCACGTCTATAACGACCGTTTATGGATGCACTACACCAGTAAAAGCATCATGTTCGGAGTCTCCTACAAATGGAAATGGCAGTAAAGGCCAAGGTAACTGAGACTTGAGGCAGTAATAACTCAGAGATTCAGTTCAGTGAAGACTTTCCCGTGAAATACATGCAGCTTTATCAGATATTTGGCGTGATTTTGTTTAATATGATGTTTATTGTAAACACACGCGTGTCTAGAGAACGATAATTAAACCATTCTTAATGGAGACCTTCATCTAAAATATAAACACGACATTTATTTATTTGTTTATTTATTGGCTCTTGTACTGTGAGTCAAATCAGGAGACATTTCACTTTAAAACGCCACGTTAAAAGATGATTTTATTCGAAGTTTTTGCATCGACCATATACTCCCCTAGAATCGAATCTGTGACCGTGATTTTTTCACACAAATTCGGTTCTACAGGGTATATATAGACGACGGGATAAATCGTCCGATTTCTGCTTGTGGCCAAAATCTTTCAGCCGGAGAAGACATTATTGGCCACAAAACCTGGCCGTTATGAATTATTTAATTTAGCAACAGGTCAAGTTCAGTTTGGCTTCATGCTAAAGTCCAGGAGAATCTGGCATCCAGTTTTTGTCAATAACATGAAACGCATCATACCCTCTCTCACTCAAACACGCAATGGCCTCGTCAATTCTAAAGGACCTGTCAACATTAGCCAGCCTTTCGCTCAAAACTATTCCTCCACGTATGAATTAATAACAGGATAAAAGCACTGCAGTACTCACTTGTGCTAAGCTCCCACCAGTAAAGTCAATCAGGAGCTCTCCCATAGCCACTGTCCTCTTCAGAACACCGCGAGGACGCGTATAAGTAAACGACTAAAGGCCGAAAGGTCAAACCCAATCATTTATAACACATCACGAGTTTCATTATTTTTGAGCAGAAAGACAGCAACATCGGAAGAGCACTAAAGTTCACTGGTTCTAAATGACCTCTCAATAACCAGCTCCAGTGGCCTCACTTCCCGCCTCTGGACCTCCCAAAAACACTATGAAAATGCACAAGGAATAAAAAAGTGGAATAATGGAACGTCATGTAATTGTGTTTAATTGACCGAATACGTACAATATTCCTGCGTTGTAATTTCACCATTACAACCGTTCCTGCACGTGAAGAATTTCTAGTTTTCATACAGTCTAATTTACTGTCTAGTTTAATATGTGTTTCATTACATACCACTGTCTAAGATTTATCACTTCAGTCCACATAAAAAAGGTCTTAGTTTTGTATCAAACGTACGTTTTATTTCAGTCAAAAATTCAACGAATTTTCAGTGAATCCCTGCAAAAATAAGCTGAGATTGTAATTAAAAATCAGTTCAATATTTTTTTTATTTTCAAAAATAATGATCTATTATTAGAGTCAAATTAAAAAAGTGCACTATAGGTACAAAGTAGAGTAGATCTGAACTGACCATAAGTGATATATTAGATAACGACTAACATTGATTAAATACCGTATTATTAAATTACAGATAAGTTTAATGGTCTCCAGAAGATTTGCCTAAAATACGTGTTTCTACGGAGCCGTGCTTTGTTCTGGGGCGAGAATAAGCGACTAGAGGTGAATTGGTCTTTTCTTCTTTACATTTTAATATATTGTTAGACAGCTTGACCTGCGGTTCACCTTCCCGCGCGACTTCACCACGCGGGTCAAAGCCGAGTTACTCATGAACAAAAGAACAGTGAAGCACCGCTGGTCCTGACCTCAATCTGAACATTTAGCACGTGTTTAATAAATATCTCACATCGTTATCATATATTCACGTAACAAACAAAATATATATTTTTTCAGTGGCTAAAGCTACAATCTGATATCATTAACATGTAGTTTTTTTTCGTTTGCTGTGATCTGTAAATTCTTATGATATACAAAGTTTTAATTTCCATAAATGTTTCCTAAAATATTTTTCATACTTAAATACAAGCACCATCAGTGATTTAAAATTATTTTTACAGTCAGAATGTCTCCATTTCCATCTCAATTAAAAAGCAAACTACTAATATCACATGTGAAACAGTCAGTGAGCGTCGATGTTGCCTCTAACATATGTTCATTCCTTTGTTCATAATATTCCTTCATTATTTGTATGAAACTGCATTCAGACATGTTGTGATATGCAAATACGAAAAACAAAACAAAAACACACACATTGACTTTGTAATTCAGGTCCAGAATGAAAAGGGTTAAATACGTATTTTATTTTCTTATACACATTTAAATATTAACGAAAAAAAAATACGAAGATCTAAACATTTATATTTAGCCATTAATATTTTAAGTTTTGTTTGTTTCCTCTGTGGGAGTGGGGGCGCTAGAGAGCACACTTACGAACATAAAGATTGTATTATTTTTAAATAGATTTTTCAAAAGTCAATGTTGAATAATGTGAGAAATTTCGTTCGTTCTTTTTTATTTGATTATATTTTCTTCGTTGGTTTGAGAGAACGTTCGGAGAGAGAGAGGGTTCACATCTCTGGATCAGCACTTTTACCAGGTTCCGTTCTGTTATAAATAGCGTTTAGATGTATCTGCATCAAAGCCTCCAACACAAACATGAGCCTAATACGAACATCAGCCCGTTTCTTCGACCAACAAAAAAAGAACAAGCAAGGGTTTATTTTAATCACAAGAAATATCACCATCCACTGCAAGAGTCAACAAACAGGCTTTCATTTCTCGGTCAGAATGTAGTTAATAATATTCTTCGTGTTTTACAGACCACACTGGAGCACGCCAGAGAGCGCAATTGGTTCATAATCATTGTCTCTCACGACGGGGCACTAAAAGAGGATTACCGCGTTACAATTACGTTACGTCACATTCATTACATAGTGTTTATCTCTCTGTAGCCACTCGAGTACTTTTAACCTTCCCCAAACAGCACGTTTCACCCAGCAATCCAAACCGACAACACACGGAGAGCATCAGACAAGCTTCAGCGGATGGACTGACCCAGCTGAACCCGGCACAAGTTCAGTGACACGGATTAAAGCGTTCTTACCTCGAGGGCTCGGTTCAGCCCGCCACGCGCGCGGATCAGCGCCTACATCCATGCTCAGAACTAACCCCAGACTAACACAACCTCCGCACAGGCGTTCAGACCAGTTCTAACCCGTCTGCACGGCCTTTCTAATACACAATGTGAATTATATTTTGGCTTGTCAACTCCCTGGCCATAAAACAAAGTTTAATGGTATCACGTGCTTCCCCACAGCCATTCATGACAGCGCGCGGGTGCCATAAATAACCCTGAAAGTTGCACTTATTCAATAATGGCGATTACACTGATGTCAGGAGGAAATAAAAGCACTCATTGCTCTCCGAGGGAGGAAAAAAAAACCGTTTCACTACTGGAGGAGGAGGAAGAGGAGGAGGAAGAAAGTTATTGTTTCTTACTTCAGAGTTACACCACATTCACCCGCTCACTCCCAAACACTGAGTGGGATTATTTTTTTTAATTCGTTAATTTTGCTGATCACGACACCGTGCCCCTCCACAGCCCCACACCCCGCAACAAACGACGTGCGCTGGAAAAAATCTAACGTGTGAACTTCTGCGAGTGTTTTTCTCACTGTAAATTTAAGGCAATAAAGCAATAAAACGCATCCCTGGTGAGAAGCGCCCTACAGCCAGGGGTGGGAACCTTTGAACTGCACATTGTGTTTCCATATGTCGACTTCTCGCCTTTAGAAAACAGACAAATGGACCCTATCTGACACATATAAATATATATATTAAAAAAGAAGACCACACAGATATGACCAGGTCCAAGAAAGAAAATATAGTTTATATATTCTCTTTTATAATCTTAATTATACTAAGAAATGCAGTTGATTTATTTATTTATTTCCTGGACCTGGTCATGTCTGTGGGGGCTTGTTCTGGACGTCGTAGAAAAAGTCCGCTATTACACCCTCACAGAGAGTTGTGAAATCGTTTAGTGTGTGTGTGTGTGTGTGTGTGTGGGTGGGTGGGTGGAGGGGTGGTGGGTGTTTGAACTATTATTTTAAATGTATATTCCTATATGTTGTCCTAGTTACAATATTACAATTGTAACCGTGTGCAAATCCCACGTCATTAACACACGCGCTCGTCGTGTTTTGACGAGCCAGAATCAAGCCTGTCCTACGGGAAGAGATGAGGGACATTCCCACTGGATAATCTTAACCTTTGGATTTAAGGTATCTGTTTAATTGAGAAATTCAGTTGAACTGAGTGCCACAGACATCACTTTTTAACGAAATTTTCTTTAAAAATCCACCTTTTATTATTCGCCCCAGTTAAAGTCAGTGTTTAAGGCACAATTCCTTTAACCGGAAACGTGAGAATGTATTTATGACTCATGGCTAGATGTGAATATGGATTTTTTTTAAATCACGCTTTGAAACCAGCAAACAGGGTCACATGCCTTCAGCAGCCAACCACAGTTTAAAGCAGTGACCTCGGAAACGAACTGCGCCGAAAGGTCTCGACAGCTCCTTCTCTTTGTTGGGCAACGGCGCCGCTTTTCGGCGGATGCGGGTACTTCACTGCGGCTTTAGCGCATGGCAAACTGCTGCAGAGGCCTTTTTTTTCCTTCTTAAGTATGACGTAATGCATTAATACAACACCTGAGCCCGCAGTTTGAAATCACAGACCACGATTCATCACCTTGTTCATAAAGTGTCGGTTCAACAAACGAGGGAAATCGAATCTAAACGACTCCCAATGATGTGCAGCTACAGGATGCAGTGGAGGAATGACCAGCAACGGCTACAACAGAAGAAAGACTGTCTTAAATATGTATTTATGCGCGAGTATCCTGTTAGTTCATCAGCCCCAAGCACGAGAACTGAGATGCAGTGCAGGAGATAGGGATGTGGACATTTTAACCCTGTACTTTCTAAATTGCATTTTAACTGCCAAATATTTCTAAAGTAGACGTATAACCGTCTTGTTTATTTGTATAAACATGTCTGGAATAACTGGAGCCGTGTGTCTGGAGCAGTTAAGAGATACTACTACTACATTAGGTGTTATTTTTATCTCTGAGTCTTTGGTATTTATGGATGTGAAATAAAGCTCGTTTGTATCTGGCTGGGAGCTCTACAGCAGGCCTCTGAGTCTACGCCTTCCTTCGCGTTTCTTGCCGCATTGCAGTGAGGCTGTAAATACTTTTGCAGCTGCCTGTCAGCCAGCGGTGAAATACTGTCTTTGTTCCGCAGCCCCCATCTCTAGCAGCCCATCACTGCGCACGCAAAACTGCGCCATTCTCGCGGATGGGGAGGCATATATTAAACCAGTGCCCGCTCTTCTTTTTCTCTACGTTATTAACAATTCTGGGTGTGTTTATTTTTCTTAATTATTATTATTATTACTATTACTATTTCTTTAAAGCTTTTTTGCGATTAAATTCCGGCCTCGCAGCAAACGAAATATTAATTCCATTTTCAACTTCCAAACTTCAGACATCAGCGAGAAACAGCACAGAACAAAAACATGCTTAAAACAGCTCATCTAACGTAGCTTTCCAAAGCACCACAGCAGTTGTACATTAATTAATAAATACATCTGCGGTGGTGATGATGTAATCAGGTTAATAACAGATCAAATATGACAATAAAAGGGTTTTCATCCTGAATCTCATTGGTAAATGTAGTGTACTGTGTTTAGACACTTGGTCACATGCTCTAAGCTCAATGTGAATGCAGTAAATGAACAGAAATATATATAAGTCATTAATTTAAGAATGAGAAGAGCATTGGAAAAGAATCAAGGTGTGAAGCAGTCTTCTGATGTGTGTTTTCCTCTGCTTCACAAACAAAACAAGGAGACGAGGGAGTGTTTGGACTCCTTCGTTCTTCAAAAAGTACGCTCTGTTTCGTTTGAAAGGTTAGCAGCTGCTGTCAGGACACAGAGAAGTGAGTGACACCATTGAGACTCGTTCACAGGAGCCGCGCGTATGTCCTGGCTCAGCGTAAATAGACTTCTACACTGTGGTGTGGAATATAAACTCACCAGACGCACGCGGGTAATCCATGTCCTCGGCTCCGCGCTGTTTGCTGCGGTTGTGCAGAGTTGTGTCTCTTCCTGCAGTAGTGTCGGGTAGAGCAGGACTCTGATTCGATTCTACACGAGTCTGACAACACGAGTCTTAACACCGCTACAGCTCCAGAGGCCCGCACTGACCACGTCCGACCCTGGTCAATAGAAATACAAATATGAGAGCAGAGTCAACGAAAGGCTTTGGGTGAGGACGCTTTAGCTGCAGAGTGCGGGGGAAAAGCTCGCAGCTGAAATCAGGAAAAGGGGGCCATGAAGACGCTCGCAGCTGCACATGACCAGTGGCATCCAATGACAGGCGATACAGGCCCATAAAAAGCGCTATTACAGGGCAGTAAATTGTCTCCTAACAAAAAGGAATTCGGGGTTGCTGCTGCACAACCTCTTGCTTTTTGCGCATAATGGAGGAAGCTTTGCTCTCTCTCTCTCTCTCTCTCTCTCTCTCTCTCTCTCTCTGTAGCATAAATAGTATACAAAGGAGCCAATGCAATATTTTTAAAAATATGAACGAAAGTAAAATGCGGGAATAGATCAAATAAATAAATATATAAAATATAAAGGAATGTGTATTTATGAAAACACGTAGAATTCGATCATGTTCGATGTAAATGAACAATTTTCTGCATCAAATAAAAGCACATATATACTCTTTTCATACAGGAAAATGTAGAATTACATCGAAAATGATCGAATTTTACGTGTATTTATAAATACAAATATATATTTTATATTGCATATATATTGTTTAATAAATATTATATTTATTCAAGAATTAACCTTGTCCTTTATTTCCCTTGTTTTTAAATAATATGGTTATTTTATTAATAAATATATAATGGTATTTGAGCTGGATTTATATTTTAAAATTGTTTTCGATTTTTGAATGGTTTTAAAATGTGGATTAAACAAATGAAAAAACGACAAAATCTAGTTTCCTCTCATAGCTGTAATATTATTATAATTATTAAATTATTAAGCATGGGGTTTTGATGAAGCTGCTGGGCGTAGGCCGAGGTCTGAGAGAAATTTAATTTCCCCTTTTTATCTTTTATTATTGTGGTTCCGAGCACTACAGCACAAGGAAACTATTGTAATTGTTCAGATTATCATTATTATTATTATTATTATTATACTCGGATATATAAATGAGAGAAATGGAACTTGTAGCCCCTCAGCTGCAGGGGTCTTTATATCTGCGGCTCTGCAGCTTCCTCCACACAACTCTGCGGAAACAAACACAATGAGACCAATCCTCTCGTATTCCTGTGTGTTCGTGTTTCAAAAAGCGCGTGTCCAGGTCGCACCGCAGTCCGAGAGGGTGATATTACTGAGGGGAGGAAACACGCTCGTGCAGCCGTGTGCAAAATGTGGGCATCTTTGCTCAAAGGACACGTGGTGCAGATTTTTGGAAGTGAACGTACGCGCCCTGCGCCTCAGAAAACACTGCGGCAGATCAGAGTGCACCGTCACTGTCCGTTTACTGAACTGCGCGAGGAAAAACATCACCTTTGACCGTGTACACGATACGATGTGTTTTATATTTGAACTCAGCAAAAACACAATATTATTATAATTTTTTTTAAATGAAACGTTGCGATAAAACGTACAGGAGGTGATTAAATATTTTCAGGTCGAAGAAAAGCGTGTTGAATTTTTTTTCTCGGGAAAATATAACATTTGCATAGGGCCATAAAGAAAGCGAGACGCCCCTCGGTATTCGCAAAAACAAAGCGAGCTAGAGGCGCGTTCGTGATTTGAAAGTAAATTAAACGACACCAACCTTGGTGCGCGCCCGCGTGTGTGTGTGTGTGTGTGTGTGAGTGACCGCGAGAGAGGGAGGGAAGGAGGGAGAGAGAGAGATTTAGGCGCCGCTGTTTAGCCTGTAGCGCCGCTGGAGGATTTACAGTCGTTCTATTGTAGCAGGCCCTCGCCTCGCCGCGCTGGAAAGAGCCGATGTCTTTCTAACTTATCGTATCCGTAAAATTCCTCCGGCGCTTGGCTGTGGCGGTGTAACTCCGCGCGGACCTGAACTGATAACCCGCAGCTCGCGCTGCGCCCTGCCTCCGGAGATAAAGGTTCTGCCGTGTGTGTGGAGACAAACCCAGAGTCTCACTGGAGGAAGAGCTTCCCACACAGAACAGACCGAGCGCGTTTAACAGCTGTGCAGTTATAAAGCCTTTATACACTGGGAATGCCACAGGGTTGTTGTTACTTTTGCGCAACTTGGTGCCCGCAATCAGGGGAGCAATTGCACACAATTACAGCACTCAGCCACACCTCAGAACACATTTTCTCCAAGAGCAGGATCACAGACAGAGGGGCGGGGCTCTCCTTCACTTACACCGTGGGAGACATTTTGCTTCCCAAGTCTTTAACGTTAATACAGTTCTAGCTGAAATCTAAGTGTCTGAGCTGCGTCTAAACAGCGACAACTTCAATATTCTTAACCTTATATTTCAGCCAGAGTTAAAACTCACTCAAACTGACCTTAAATACATTTATAAATGACATGTAACACTGGGTCTATAGTGTGTACTGCACGGTGTTGAGTTGCTGGAGTTGTATTTGAACCTGTTTACTCTGTGTAAATGTGCACTGGCTGAAGTTAGTTTTACTATTTACACAATATTAATATTATGGTCGTTATACACAGTCTGACATTTATATAAATGTTTGGCGAGTTTACGTTAGTAACGTGAATTAAATGCAACAATAAAAACTAGCGTTTTTTTTAAATCAACGTCTGATCGAAATACTCGAGTAGAGTAAATTGTCATTTTTAATTAAAAACACATTCAAATTAAGATTTTTTTTTTGTTTGTTTTTGTGCTTTTTGTAGTGTACAAAATAACATTGAATCTAACCCCGTCGTGTCCAATAACAAAATGTGGAATCATAAGGAAATTAGCTTCGCTTGCTCTAAGGGGCGGCAGTTCTGTAGTTAAACTTTGGGTAGTGAACCGGTTCGTTTTGTTTATAATAATTGTTGTAAATATAAACGCTGCATTTAACATTTTTAAAGTTGCTGACGCTCGTGCGCTAACAGCCTAAATTCCTAGTAAACAAGGAACGTCCCTGGACGTTCAAAATAGGTCTATCATATTTTAAACGTCAATGGACGTCCAAAATCCTTCTTAATAAGTTTGTTAAGTGGTGACCAATCGATAACGTCAGTAGATCCAAGACGCGTCTTATACAAGTAATTTATTTCGGGACCAATTAATAACGTCAATGGACGTCCAAAATACGTCTAATAGTCGTCTTTTTAATGTCGGTGTTTGGACGTCTTTTCAATTTTCATTTTCAACCTTAAGAGAACGTTGATTAGACGGTAGTCATTACGTTATTTCAACGTTGAATCAACGGCTAATTGTTTACTGGGTTTAATCTGATGAATAAAGTGATGATATTTCAGTGTTTCATTCAATTATTGACGTTAACTGAATTATTCTTTGCTCAAACTCGAAGGATATTTGGACTAAAGGAAAGCTAGCATTTCACAGAAGGAAATGTTAGTGCATTTTAGTTTTTCAGAGGCCCGGCCCTGACACGCAGATAAAAGTATAATGAACTGAAATAGTTGTGCAAAGTAATATATTTAATCATTTCTGTTCCATTTAAAACAAAAACAATAGAGGAACTCGGGCTAGTGTGTGTTTTTAACAGTGCTTCATCTTTTAAAGCTTTGCTACAAAAATGAAGATTTGATGGTTAATATTTTTCAAGCTTTTATTAAACAATGCTTTATTTTAGCAGCAGCAGCGGAAAGTGTTTAAACAGCAGCCGGGATAAAGGTCTAGCTTCATCAGTGGAAAAATGTCCGGGGACATTGTCAACAGACCGGCGCATTTGGTTTTGGTGAATTATTTTTATTTCATGGCCACTCACTGATTCATGGTTTTTATTGCCGTATTTATCCAATGAAAGGAAAATGAAACGTGAAAAACATGGCCGAACAAACACTAATGCGTTTACAAATTAATTTGCCATGAAAAAACTCGCATATTTGTGAAGAGATGGTGCCTCAGTGGTCTGTCTGTCTGTCTCTCTATCTCGTCTAGCCATCTGTCAGAATTGCACTCTTCATTGCCATGATTGTTCCTAACTGCGCTACTGTAGGCCAAGTTATTCCTTTTGGATTCGCCGTGAAATACCACCTTAATCTGAGTTTAACTCAGAGCGGAAGTCACGCGGAGTGTCTCACACAGCGGCTTCAGGTCCGTTAATGATCGAGTTTAGCTTTCTAAAGGCGGCTTCTGTATATATCAGATTAATAAACATGCGAGACGTGTTTATCGGCGGATACTTCAGCCAAATAGTAAAGCTGTATGAGCTGAATTAATAACACGCTTGCTTAGAGTGAAACACTCAGCTGATGGCAGTAGCCTTTTTTTCCGAAGGATTGTATCGCCCTCTAGTGGCAATTATTCACACCAGGATTCCACTTTTCTTTAATTGATGAGCTGAACTACCACTTCTTAAATACAGGTCCTTTAAAACGATTCGGAATTCTCAGAATGTTGGACATGGCAACAGAGAGTGACATTTTTCAAATATAATGACAATATTCTACACGTGCAAACATCAGTTTAATTAATTGTCACCGACAATCTATTTTAAAATTCTGAAACAAAAACCAAAGCCGTTAATGTTCTCATTACTTCAAGCTTCGGAAAGTGGAGTTAGAAGCGAGAGTCAAAGTGAAGTGTTGCCGCCCCTGAAGTGGAAATGTATTTGGTGAATAAACGTGACTTTCTGCGTGTTGGGGGTCGATTTCTTTTCAGTCTCAGCGACAGACAATTTATCGAGCAGACACCCCGTAGAACAGCGTCTGCATTTTTGTTTGTCAGTAACAGACACAAACACCCAACTAGAATGTTTTCAAAGCAGAGTGCAATTACTGTCTTCGACCATAAACTCATTTAGACCAGACGTCTAGCCAATGTCTATGGCTTTATTGGACCCGCTCTCTTCCTGCTTTAAAGCAATTCTAAAGTAAGTTTAAAATAAAATGGAACTCGCTGCAACGCGGTGTTCTCAGTAATGAACAGTTCGTTTGGCTGCACATTTATTTTTGTAAATCGCACACATTAAAATGACACGTCTCTCGGAAGTCGAGCTAAAACGCGGGGAACTGTTTTTGTAATTTGTTTTGTTTAATTTTACTATTTTGTTATTATGATTCACGCGAGGGCCATGTGCCACTTTAGTTTTACGACTAAATATTAAAAAGTAAATATTTGTAATTTTAAGCAGTGATCCGGAGGGTTTTAAAAAATACGAAAAAAAAGCAGTAGCAACGATAATAAAATAAACTCGGATCTCCAAATAGAGGATTACATGTTGTAAAAAGTTACTATTTATTATTAATTTAGACATTAGCAGTACGCTTAACACTGTTGTGGAACAAAGAAAAACTTAAGCAGCTGATTGTTTTTTTTTTTTCTACATTTGAAATGAAAACTGGCCTTTCATAATAACAGAAAAATGCAGATATTGTGTAGTGTTACAGAGAACTAGCTTCTTCATATCACTGCTGCGAACAAAGACAAAGGCCTCCGGATCTTGGAAACTCTTCACCGAAATCTCAACGACGTTGTACACCCTAAAGAACAGCAATCTGAAAACCTCCAATTTCAAGAGTTAAGCCAGGCCCAGAGCAGTCTGGGCTGTTTAATCAGTCCTGAGTGTACGGTGTAGAAGGCGTACGTTCAAGAACAGTCTACTCCTTCCTCGCTGTCGTACACGATGCTCATATAAATTTCAGCAGAATGTCAACGTCTAAAATGCACAAAAATATGATCATCACGTGCACATGGCCTGCGTGCACCACCAGGTCTCAAACACGTTTCAGCATTTCTTTGAAAAACAGACAAATTAAAAATCCCTATTACAGGCCCTATCTCCAGCCTAAGATAAGTCGAGTGTAATGAAATACTTTGACAAAAAGACAGACACAGAATGAGTCCTAACACGTTGGCTCTAAAACGGAACAGAGTACACACATATGCAGAGAGGACGCTGGAAGAGGCGAGCAGCTCGCGCGCTTCCATGTTATTGTTCACTGAGGGTCCTTGCTCCCTCTCTCTCTGTTCATCTTCTTCATTTTCATCCTCCTGTTCTGGAACCAGATCTTAACCTGCCTCTCGGTCAGGTTCAGAATGCGTGCGACTTCGTAGCGGCGATCCCTCGTCAAATACATGTTATAAAGGAATTCTTTCTCCAGTTCCAGAGTCTGGTATTTTGTGTAGGGACAGCGTTTCTTTCTCGTGGAACGCGCGTGGATCCAGTTAGCGGCGGGGTTATCTGCAAAAAATACAAATTAAATAAATAAAGCAACAAAGTAAAATAATACGACAACATACAGAGTCCAAAACCCCCCTGAACACAAATAACTAACGGACATAATGATTTTGTTCCCCTTTGATTATGTGGTGCTGATCTTAATAAAGCAGCGCGGTCATTAACGGTGTGGCCGCTGTTATTATCACCGTTTGTTTTAAATACCCGCTTTACGGCCGTCTACATCTCTTTGGGCCCATGGTGGAGTTCAGACACTTTTATTGGTTAGTAAAACCTCCAGCTTTACACACCCTAGTCGTACAGTTCTGAGGGCTGTAAATCACAGGGCGATTTCTTTTACTTACTTGGGTCAAGTTGTTGTTGTTGTTGTTTCTCCTCTTTGGGCTCGCTTTGACTCGCGCTATCATCGGCAGCGCTTTGTTTGGCGGACTTCTCCGCGCACTCAGACGCTGCCGACCCCGGAGCCTGAGCCTCGAACGCCGAGCTCTCCGCGTTTTTGGGCGGTAAACTCTCAGCCTTAGCCCCGCACGGCCGACTGCTGCTGTGGAAACCGGAGAAGGAGACGTGGTTGGAGATCGGGTCTTGCCACGAGCGCCCGTATCTCCCGCTGTCCGCACACGCGATGTGGGACTGGTGGACGTAGGGGTGATAGATGCCGGACACCGCGGCCGTGGAAGGCGCGTGCACCGACGACCACGACGAGGGGAACACGGCCGCCTTGGGAGCGAAACTACAGGAGGAGAAATCCGCGCTTTCGCCCACACCTGACGGCCTCGCGGAACTGTGCACGTACCGTGCTCCGTACACATCCTCAGCCTCGTGCCCCATGATCGAGTCTACATAATAATTACTCAGAGCTGAACTGGTCGTCATTTTTGGATGCCTCCGTGGCCATATAAAAAGGTTACACTGTTACGGAAACCTTGCCTCCGAACAATCATAGTATTTTTGCTGGCTTCATCTTCAGTGATTGGTTACATGAATCACGTGATCATATTTACCAATACACAGAGTAAATCAATCCGCTGATAACGGTATGTTTAATCTTGTCTTGTTCATTCTCCCAGTCCTAACATTTACTATGTTTTTACTTTAAAAGAACGTTAAACGTTAACTGATGTATTTTGTTGTTTTCTTTTTCCAAAAATACCCTCTTTTTTTTTAACGCGCTGCTCACGCGGAGGCGGCTCCGGACTATTTTTTTAAAAAAACATTTCTAGATTAATACTTTCAGTGCTTCTTTTTATTTGAAATGCTCTCAGCGCTGATGCTTCAGTGGCAAATGATTCCAGCGGACTGCAAAAAATCTTACAAGATCTCGTCATGAGATATGTCATATATCCAGGCCTTGTAAAGCAGGCTATTTTATAGAGTACTGAGTTTTAAGCGCTCGTAAAATAAATGCAATAACATGCTGTAAAATAAAATAACGAAGCCCGTTTCCTCGCGCATTCTCGTATTTTATAAACTGTCCGTGTTTCTTTAATCTGGAGGAACCTGTATTTGTGAAGGTGGTCTTGTGAGTTTGACACAGGAAGTAATGTTTGTGTACCGATTGTATTTATTGAGAAGAAAGTCATAATGTTTTTATGTCTATCAATAAAAGCTTTATGGGGTGCGTTTGATTGTGCATTAATGTGCCCTTAATAAAACGGACCCCGTGCAACGTCGAATGCGTCTCCGACTGTATTTAAAGGAATAAAAATAATAGAAATGTAGTTCTGTCATCGCCCTCCACGCACTCTGAGCTTTGAACACCTTTCAGAATTCTCTCAGGACGGTGACTATGTAATAGTTTGAAAACATGAAATCTGTCATCACTTCCTTTGTCAGCGATGATTTCATTATTGCGATGTGGGTCTTGTTTAAATTAATTGTTGGATTATGAATCTGTCAGCTTTCTGATGAGTGATCAGCCTCTGGCAGAAGAACGTTTCCACACAGAAACACATTAAGACGGTCACTGACCACGAGAATGGCCGTTATTGTTGCGTGGGATTTTGAATGTTGATGGCACATGGACATGCAGAATGCCTGTGTGTGTGTGTGTGTGTGTGTGTGTGTGTGGGAGAGAGAGAGAGAGAGAGAGAGTGACAGAGAGAGAGAGAGAGCGAATGAGAGGTGGTGTTTGAAGATGCAAAAACGTTATTTCAATAATTAATATGAAATCTAGATGTTAGCCACTGTGTTAGTAACAACAACGCTTTATAAAATAAATAATGCACATTTATCCTGAAATACAGGGATTACACACACACACACACACACACACATACACACACACACACATATAATATATAAGCTATATAATATATATATAAATATATATAAGAGTGAGAGGGAGACAAAGTCCACGCGCTTTGTTTGGAACTGAATTGTATTCTCCACTTTTCTCAAACCCAGGTCTTCCCCCTTCATTCTTAAGGTTTGTATTCGCTTGTTTCTTATGGAATAAATTAATATTCTCATAATAGAAGCAAATTAATATTAATCTTAATTTTTGGAGTTTGTTTATCCATTATTCCAAATATTACAGTGCATTCAATTCCTATAATGACGGCCATTGCACTAGAATAAATAAATAAATCTGAAATAACAATAATAAAAAATCAATTGTATGTTATGTTTTCTAGTGAGTTGAACGTGTTTATGAAACTGAGAATCATTAAATTAAAACTATGATTTGGCGCGGGGAAGTGATGCTAGATGCGCGACGGATACAGCGCGCGCACGTCGGTGCTCCTCTGGTTCGAATGATTTAAATTTGAGCAAATCAACAACATTCTCTTTAATGTAAACAAAGTCAACTGCCTGAAAGCCGAGGGATTTCTCTGATTATTTCACAAGTCCGTGTATCCCAGCTTTATTGATTAATACCGTGACTAGCCCAAAAGCCACACACACGACGTTTAACAGTGACGAAGAGTTAACAGGGCTATAGAACAAAAAAAAGCAAATATAAACGTGAAATACTGATGAACGCGTAGAGCTCCTTCCGTGTTTCCGTCGCGTGGCCTGAGCTCGGGTTTATAGCGCCGTGGAAGGAAACACTGTGTACACCCTTTACAGATATTTTGACAATGTATTTATTACAGGATACATGCCACAAACATGCGCTTGAGGTACATATGTTAACATCAGATATCACCTTTATTATACACAGCTCCTTATACGGCGAGATTTCACATGAATATACAAGTTCATCCGAGGAGGATTGGACAGGCTTATTCTTCACGGTAAAAACAGTAAATGTGCTTTCAGGTCCAAAGTCAGGTTTCCCGGGGTTTTCAGTGCCGTCCCGCGCGCGTAATCGCCTGTCCTCAATGAAAACCAAACACAACAACGAGTCTGAGTTTCTTTAAGTTTCATAAGTTAAGACCACGTCATACCCTGTGGAACTATACACAATGCAGAAACTGAATAATGTCACTCGAATACCATCAAGTAAATCGAATTCCCAAAAAAAAACCACTATTTTTTTTTACGTAGCAACAATCACAGCATGTGGAGGTGAAGAGAAACATAACAGCGTCCCGTGTTCGACAGCATCGTGTTTTTAAAGGACTCTGAACAGAGACGCGGAGAGAGAGAGGCAGGGTGTGATTTGAGGGCACGCGCTTTGGTCGCGTGTTCACGAGAAAGTGAGGTTTGAGGTAAGTTCCCGGATTCGGTTTTCTCTGCTCATCTTCTTGAGCTTCATCCTGCGGTTTTGGAACCAGATCTTCACTTGTCTGTCAGTGAGGTTGACGCTTTTGCTGATCTCTAGACGGCGCTCTCGAGTCAGGTACATGTTGAATAAAAACTCCTTCTCTAATTCCAGGGTCTGGTGTTTTGTGTAGGGACATCTCTTCTTCCGGCCACTCTTCGCGGTCAGCCAGTTGCTGGTCGGTGTGTCTGCTTTACAGTCTGTGGAGAGGGAAAAAAACGGATGCAGACGATTAATTTCAGTGAAACATTTCTTCTGTTTGCACTGCACTTGCAGCAAGACAATGATCTGAATTCTCCCAAACATTAGTGCAAACCATCAAACGATTAAAGTTGTTATGACGGTAACAGTCGGAGGCACGTTCCTAAAGTCAGCTTCCCTCTGAAGGCTGTTGTTTATATCACGCTTTTTTTTAGAAAAGACGCTCTGCAATAAAATGGATGCATTCGAGGGCTGCAGCTAAGACCATGACACATCTGAATAGGTCAAAAACTGTTAAGAAAATGGTTATAAAATGAACATTAACTTTCCATTACGTGGAATTTTTAACTCTTCCCGGAGCGTATTCTAAAGATGTACTTCACGCGGTTATTTAACGAACGCAATGGATTTGCGCTGAAGAATGATCTGAATGCAAACCTGTTCCTTAAAGAACCTTTTTAGAAAAGTGGGTTCACCACAAATAAACAGAAGATGTATTTGAACAAGCAGCAAAAGAAGGATTTGAAGTCACGCGCACGAAAAATAAAATCCCAAACCCACACGACACAGTGTCCACGGGGTAAAAGGAGCTTTAAAACAACGGGTAACAAAAGGTAGCTGAGGCTGTTTTATGTGAACGCGCGGCGCCGTTTCCTGTAAAGTCCTTTTACTGCAACCTGAGTAAGCCTCTCATTAAACATTACGACTTTCGGGGTTGTTTGTGTTTTATATTGGGTTTTATGGCGCCGGAGCGTTCCTATTACACGGCGACGCGCTGAATCCTTTTATTGTACCCACCTTTGGCGTCCTTGTGCGGCACTTCTGGACTGGAGACGGAGCCAGGCGCCTCGGCGGAGCAGCTCTTCTCCTCCTTAGAGCCACCGCCGCCCGTGGGCTCAGGGCTGCGAGCTGCGCCCGGGGTACTCGGCTCCTGCTCGTGCTCGTGAGGAGGCTCCGCCAGCTTCTTCTCCGCGGCTGGGTGCGGTTTGGGCGCCAGGCGGTTGAGCTGCAGGAGCGTGCTCGGACTGTCCGGCTCGTGGCTGTAGTCCTGACTCTTCGCCGTCGCGTACGTCTGGCTCAGTCTGAAGTAACCGGGCACCGGTATCTCCGGACCGTCCATGCCGCACGGCTCGGACAGCAGGTTGGAGTACGCGGGCATCTCGGACGAGCTGACCTTTGCTCTCTTGTCGGAGTACATGCAGCAGTTGCTCTCTTCTTTTATGTTTTGTGAAAACGTGCAAGTGGTCATCTGGCTGGACGGCTGCTCTATCCGGCAGGACCTGCTCGGATCTGCCCAGTTATCAATCTGAGGTATGTACGAGTGGACGTTCATGCCCATATTTTGGTGGTTTACTTCCCCCCGTTTGCCAAGAGACGGCAGGAGTCCACAGGTTTGCATTCCATAACTTCCCAATTCTGCAGCGGATGGCATGTACATGTTGCTGCTGGAATAGAAACTATCAGTTCTGCACGCCCCAATCAGAGAATCTACCAAAAACGTGTTAGCAGCCGGAGAGCTGTTGGGAAAGGACATTTTGGTGAAGGGTTTTCTTTTTTTAAAGAAGAGAGAGGTGTCCTTTGTAAGCTGACATATCTAGCAAAACAATCCCCCGCGTAACCCACAGGGTCCCCTCTCTCTGCAAACCACATGACAATCTCACCAATGAAATTTGAAAATGGCCTTGAGACGCAGGCTCTTCCCCGTCACGTGTGCGCGCGCTGACACATGATTTGGAGCCTGAGACGTGGTCAACAGCGACACCTAGAACGCGGACTTGAAATTGGTTCAGCGAAGAAGACAAAGACTGTGGCTATTTAAACAGCCCCTTCTGCCTAATAAAAAAAATACAGCAAAAACAGCGAAACTCTGCGGACAGAGCTGCGACTGTGTACGCGGTCAGAGCGTCGAGAGTAAACCGGACTCTCGGACGCTCCCCTTTTGTTCACTTGTGAATCCCACTCAAGTTCAAGATGAGAAATCTCTGCTGGAGCGTTTCAGCCCTCTACGGACCTTCAGAACAACACTTGCGTAAAACGCGTGGAATGGAATTGCTTCGATGGAAGCTGCGGCACGCGGAGTTGTCGAAATGTAAATTCATTAAAAAAATAAATAAAAAAAAGACACAAGAGCTAGTATCCGCCATGGGTTTGACCTCCTCAGATTTCACTATACTTCACTATTCTTAAGGATATCACTGGCTGATGAATATGAATGAATTAAAAATGAATATAAATGAATTTATGTTTCTTTCTTTCTCTGGAGTTCCCTGTGGAATTCTATGCATTCTTCAAAAAAAAAAAAAAGTGGTGTGTGTGAGTGAGTGTGTGTGTGTGTATGTGTGACTATGTGTGTGTGTATAAACACGGTATTTAGTAGTTTATATGTGTAACTGAAAGCTTTTGTCTCATAAAAACAAAGACTATAAAATAAATTCCTTTCTGAAGCGGACAGAGCTCTTTGTAACTCGAGATGAAAGTCAGATTTTCCACCTAAGAGTTAATGTACAGTAAGGTGTGTTAAATTCCTGCTGACTCAGGATCAGATTACGGATTTATCTTGGTTTAAAAGGGCTTTTTTACAGATTGTGTTTTCGTGTTTTTACGCAGTAAATGCGTCTAATTGTCTTTCTGTGTGATTTTGAAATAAGGCTTGTTCCAGTTGAGAATTCAGTTCATTATAGAAACATCACGTGTTCGTGTAAAAATGAAAAACTAAATGAAAACAATCTTATTTACATAGTTTTAAAATAGTTTTGTAATCAATTCTGTCGTTTTCATCATTTAATTTAGAAAAGAGTTTATCTTCATCAGCACAGCTTCCTGTAACTCATGAAAACACAAATACACCAGGAAAAATATGATCAACGTTTCTTTCTTATTCTTAATTGTGTTGTAAGTAAATTCAGATCACTGAACACATCAGAAGATATCTCATTATATAAATATACAAGAAAGACTATTATATATATTTATATTTCAACGTTTATATTTCTATGTAACCGTTATTATATTTTTGGTTAAAACCAAGATCAAAGAAAGAACAGTTTAGAAAACGCGAACAAATATTACATTTTTACGTTCTTTTTATTTAATTTTAATTTTAACAGAAGAACATTCGCCTGTTTGTATAAATAATAGAATTTAAAACTGATGTTTTCTGTAGAGTTAAGATTAGTTTATTTTAGTCTTATTTGGTTTTGTTCGTGTTGCGTTGTGTTTTGTTTTACTATACGTATGTATTTCTTTCTTTCTCTCTCTCTTTCTTTCTTTCTTTCCTTCTTTATTTTTTTATTCTTTCCTTATTTTATTGTTATAACTGGATTAAAATGTTCTAGTATTATCCATTGTTTTGCTTAAACAGACCGGTCTATATCACCATACGCGTGTTGTCCTCAGAGGATCCAATGCTAAACTTTTGAAATTATACGCGTCTGTTCAAAAAGGAATAAAAACTGAATTTTTAAAAAAGCGTTCATTCTTCAGTTTCCACTATTTTTTAATGCGCGCGTGTAGTTAGCGGTTATGTGAATTCTTTAAAGATTCTCCAAAGCTTTATTTAGTCATTGTCCTATTTTAAAACAGTTGTGTTAATATTACTCTCGTGTTGACATTGCGCAGATACAGAGAAATATTTAACTCTGATTGAGTACACGATCTGAAACAGAAAATAAAATAAAAACAGAAATGCAAAAAAAAAATAGGTTCAGTTCTGGGCCTATGTCGTTTCACTCCTTTGTTTTTATTTGCATTATTCCACGTGTCCTGGACAGGACTGAGCTTCTATACCGAATAATAATCAAACACAACTAACGCAGTGTTTTTAATACAACTTGTTTTTAATTACACAGGCTAAAGTACAAAAAACAGCGCGAGCACGAGCAGTCTGCTGAAGTGGACGAGTTCATTAAAGTGCACAACGTTCAACGAAACAAAATCATTTCAAATCAGAACTACGCTAATTCCTGACCAAATGTATTTAGACACACACACTTACACAATCCGCGACACTCCACTATAAACTCAGCTTAAAGAGCTCTGTCAGAAACAGGGCACAAAAAAAAACATATCCTTGAATCCACTTAATTCCTGAAATCCTTTAAATGCTTTTTTTTTAAATAAAAAACACCAGAGCGCACAGTTTGAATCAAAACTCAGATTTAATCTTGGATTTAAGGACGTTGCCTCAAGATCACAGTCATTGTTCTTAGACCCTGGACACGTGAATTTCATTGCAGAAAGCTCCAAAACTGCAGTAAGTCCGCCTCCGTGTGGCCGCCAAGCGCTACAGCAGCTCACAGAGGATAAGAGCAAAACGGAGCTTAGTTTACTGCCTTCACAAACAAAACACAAAGGAGGACAGTGGCTGAGGACTCGCATTATTCCAATGTTCTTTAAAGCATAAGTAGACATCATGAAGCTTAGGGATTGTAGCAATGTATTTGCGAATAAAAAGGGGCCTAGAAATGTTCACCACGTGTTTAACAGACTAAGGGTTTCCCTTAGTATCTTTTATTTAAGTCCTTTTAATATATATAATTAATAATGTACATTCCAACATCCTTAGTTATGTTCGAATTGTTGATACTACGTCAAACAAGCGATAACCAACTCACGCGAGACTATTATTAACAAATACTTCTGCATTTCTATTGGTTATTAATATAAAACCAGTAGAACATAGTTTTATTGACGGTCGCTGCTTGTTTTTAATCAGCTGTTGCTAAATATTCAGTCGAGATTGAGATTAAAGCCTGCCGTTTAAGGAATGTTTAAACTCGTACTTCCAGGAACGACACTTTTGGATTCAACAACGCTGTGTCCCAATAAAAGAATCCCTTATCTACTTAGATCTGTGATTTTTGTTCCCGAGGGCGTGACACTAAACACACAAAGAGAGGTTCAGTGTTCACTAGAAAGAGTTACTGTTTACTGTTTACTGTTTGCAGAATGTTCACGGATCACTTCCCCCCCCAGACATTTCTAGGTTCACTCTCCGTCCACATTAATGTTGTATTAGTGTTTGTAGATTTTGTTTTACAGAGTTGTGTGTATTCAGTTACTTAACAGTCGCCGTGCTCACGAAATTGTGTGTGTTTGTGTGCGGTGAACAAAGTCGTGTTGCTCTTAGTTCTGAATCTGATTCGATTCAAATATGTACAAAGGTTCAAAAAGGGAAAAAAAATGCATCAGCACTGTTCTTGCCGGAGGGCGTGTATTATAAACCACAGGGACTGCGCAGGTGTGATATAACTCTTTCCCGTGTGGAGCCGAAAATACACATCTGAATGCAGTAAATGTAAAGCAGTAGGTCGGATGTAAGAACAGGCCGCGGGGTGTGAGAATGCGCTGTTTTCAATGCTGGGTAATGAAGGGCAGTGCGGCGCGGCCATGTTGGATCTTGCTGCAGTGCGGCATCTCTGAGAGGGCGCAGTTCCTCCAGGAGAGCACCGAACAGGCGCCTAAACTTATTCAAAAGGGTTAAGGGTGACGACCTTGACTTTATAGAAGTTCAAATGCGATTTTTCATATTTCTTCACATTTCTCAACACAATGCTGTCTTTAAGAACAAAGACAAAAAGGTGAAAGCAAACATGCTTCTTAATTCCCCCGTCTTACCTTTGGCGCAATTGTGCAGAACGGCAGCGAACCGACGGTGACACGGGGCATTGTCTCCAAACGTCCAACTGAATCCCAAATTCTTTCCGTCTTCCACGTGGTTATTGATTACTATTTTCTAGTTTTCTTCCCCTTCCCGTTCTCTGTGGTTAGTGTTCACCCACGTCCCATTCTGTGGAGAAACATCTGTACCATGAGCAACTTTTAGGGCCAAAGTCGCGCTCGGACTGGTCGGACAGTACAATAGCCCCCAATTTAGACCTTTACAGCTAGACTTTATTGGACTGTCTAGACGCGGTTCAAGGTTTGGTAAACAGTCTTAGTGTAAAACCTCAACAAAAAAAAAATACTCTAAAAGCCTTTAGTGCGTCCGGTATTAGTTTGGCCTTTCGCGCCTTAACCAAGATTGTTGTGTCGGCGTTACGCCGATATTGTACGTTTTTACAAAGTGTAATACATTCCACAAATAATCCGCTTTCATTTTTCAGCTTTTAATCTGTGACATTGTAAATATATATTTTGTATTACCGAACAATACTCGCGAGCACATTCAAATCACACCAAAATACACCCGACCGCTCAACGAAAACTGAAAGTATAGCGTCAGGAAAAAAAATAAAAATAAAAATAATCAGAGTATTTAGATTTATTTAATACACCAATACATCACATGCTACTATCAAACAAATACATACACAGTTCTACTATAATGGAAATACGTACTGAGTAGCGTAATCAAAATGATTGGCCGCCTACTGTAATGGTGGGGACTGGAGAAGTCTTCAATGTACCATGTAAATCGTAATAAATAAACACATATACAATGCGATTACATTTCAGTGGCGTTCACTGTTAACAGAGTATGAAAAGATTGTCGAGGTACCCTTCTGGTGTAGAATGTCTGCTTCCCGTGGATTCATTCTCATCCACTTTTACAATAAACGCCGTATAATCTTCACTGAGGTAAGAGTTCTTGTTCTAAATACCAAAAGCTTTGCATAGTTAAAAAATATACATCACTCCTATACCGTGTTCCTTTACCTCGCCTGTCTGTTTGAGTTGAACACAATGTCCAGCACTTAATTATGACACCATGGGAACCGTGAACGTGGTCAGCTGGAGTGGACAATGTCAAATGTTTTTTGTTTTGTTTTTTTAGAATAAAGGATTTCCCGTGAAATACTGGAGACGATCTCGGTTCAGCTTTTTCTCTTTCATCCTTCTGTTCTGGAACCAAATCTTCACTTGTCGGTCTGTGAGGTTCAGCATTCTGGACAACTGTAGGCGTTTCTCTTTGTTTATGTACACGTTGAAAAAGAATTCTCGTTCAAGTTCTCGGATCTGGTATTTTGAATACGGACACCTCTTTTTCCTGGACTTTGTACCTACAAAGAGAAACGAAGCTGGGTTACATTAACAACGGTGCAGCACGAGCGCAACTCAAAGTGAACCTGTCTCGAGGAACCAGGAGGCAGATCTGAAATTCATTAAGGCCCACACTTTCTGGATAATTACTGTAATAACTCTGGAGAAATATCTATTCCAGCTCATAATTAAATGATAAACACTGCACGCATTCATACTGAAAATCAAGATGCAGAAAAACGATCAGTAACTCTCTCTCTCTCTCTCTCTCTCCACCCCCCTCTCTCTTTCTCCCTCACACACATATACATACATGGCACTGACACAAACAGGCGTGTACCCGCGCGCGCACATACTCGCGCATGCGAGCTCTCATTCTACAAGTCTGAACTTTGAAAGTGTTACAGAAATAAAATCTACAGCAATCTGACATTCCCATGAAATATATACAGCTCTGAATACACTCACAGGAACATAGGCTAAAGGACTAAATCCCTCAAATAAAAAACTGCTTAAATCATTGTTCTGATTTGAACTCTGGAAGTTATTTTTAGTTTTTTTACAGTGTAATATTAGACAACGTTATTCAGATGTTTCAGCTAGTAATC
Organism: Hoplias malabaricus; assembly: GCF_029633855.1. Classification (NCBI taxonomy): domain Eukaryota; kingdom Metazoa; phylum Chordata; class Actinopteri; order Characiformes; family Erythrinidae; genus Hoplias; species Hoplias malabaricus. Next base: position 32,618,106 of record NC_089811.1, on the reverse strand, counting down.
CGTTTCACATGCACACAGTGAGAATACCGTAGCCCACCAGATGAGCTTTTCCCTCGTAAACATAGTTCCTTTACTCGGGCAAAGCAGATCTTATTGGGTATATAAAACCCTGCGCGTGCTTATAAAGCTGCGCTGTAAAGCGGCGGTTATCGTGCGGGTACGTACTCGGGCCGCTGCTCTTGTCCTCTCCGCAGGTCGAGAGAGACGTTTCCTCCTCTGTGGTCTCGGCGGGGTCTCGTGGCTCGTGCTCGCCGCTGTCTGGAGACTCTTTATGACACGCGGACTCTCCGGGGACGCACTCCGTCTTTTGTTTGGAGTGCTCGGGGCTGGCTTTCTCCGAGTGAACCGTCTCGAAAAACTGATCAAAGCCTTGAGGGAGTACTCCGTTTCTGCCCACGCCCGTGAAAAAACTGCACGCGGGGCTCGAGCCGCTGTGGTGAGGGTACATCGAATCGTTTTTGAATAACATCTCAGCTCGGTTGGAGGACTGGATCAGATCTCGGTGCACGAGCTCGTCCGTGGAGTAGTAAGACGCGTAGTTTCCCCGGTAGTGCCATTTGCTCGCGTGCTCCAGTCCGTAGTCCCTGAAAGCCACTTCTCGAACAGGTTGGACTTGAGCTATGTTCGAGGAATAGGGGAAATTGACTTGGCACGAGCCGCTCTGGGGTAAAAAGGACGAAACCGACGAGAAATCCGGAGCCGAGACGTAGTACGCGCAGTTGGGTAAATACATATTAGACGCGCAGCTGCCGCGATCATCGTAGTCCGTCATATCTCGCCTTGGCCGTCAGAGAGCAGCGCGAGGCAGCCTGACTATGTTAAACTTTGTCCATCTATTGCACCATAGGCGTGTGGACAGGACTCGCGAGGGAGGAAAAAAATCGGAAACGTAGGCTGACGTGCAATTCATCTTGATCGATTCTTGAGGTAATTGTGTCATGTGATCCGCTAAAGAAATTACCATATATCAATATCAGTCATTAAGAACGGGCTCGAGCACCTCGGACGTGAACGCGCGCGGCAGGTTATTGGTCGCCTGCATTTTTGAAACTCCCATGTTGATCCCCCCAGTCTCTCCATGTGCATAACAAGGCATTAGTAAACAATCGCTGAAATACTGCATCAGAGGCCGCGCTCGTGCCCATCGCAATAAAGCACGCTCAGAGCGGGCGGTTTTGTCAGCGCGTTACACTGCTCACGAACTACGTTAAGTTAATGTTTAGGAAAGTATTTTCACTACACGCACGAACGCTCACACCTCACACTCGACGAGCTACGGGCCGTGCAGCCCTCAGCCTCAAAACCAAGAGCCACATTTGATTCCCGCTACATATTTACCCTTACGTTAATTCCCAAAAAAACTGAGCTTTAATCTCAGTCGACACCGTTTTGTTTATATACTCGCCTTCGCCTTTTCTGTAGCCCAGAGCCCAGAGTGTTTTACAGCGACCCTCAAACATTCCTTTAGCCTTACATCGTTTTTACAGAAAGAGGTTTTAACAGTGTTCAAACAAAAACTTCCCCGGAGAAACAAACTCGTTCGGGCCATCTAAAGGCTCTCTAACGAATCACAAGTATCAATGTTAGAGGTACACACGCGGGGATCGGAATCCGGCGTTAGGTTAATCGTAGAAAACAGGTCTCCATTGTGTCTGAAAACTTCCGTCTAATTCGGCTTTAGGATTGGCGTCGCCGACGTGTTTAAATTCGGAATTACCGCCAAAATAATAATAATAATAATAATAATAATAATAATAATAATAATAATACACAAAATACGCATACACACTCATTTAAAAAACCCTGGCTTTTACTCACTTCAGGAAGTGCCTGGCAGTAGTTCAATTCAAAATCCATTCAAAATCTTTTTGTCGCTGGTTTCTCGGTGAAAGCGGAAGGAACCTGGAGAGGGAGACACAGTGGACACACACTGCCAAGTACAAAACAACTGCTCTGCCTTTGAACGTCTGCGGTGTGAGACGACGAACACCCAGCAATCTCCAATAACCGTCAGCACCAAATCACTTTATTACTCAGGCACTGTTCACACAAAAGGATGCGTTCTCTGAAACGAGCTGAGAGGGAGTTCAGAGGAGGAACTTGAAAGCAGCTGCACCAATGCCAAAATATGTCAACATTATCATCTACAACACGAATTATTTTTGTGATAGGATTTGTGCGTTAGGAAAAAAATTCCGGATATTACTGGGTGCTCAGAAACACAACATAAAGTGATGTTAGTTTAGTTCAGTAGCTCATAGTGTAAGTAAAGTGGTTATAGATATACTTTTTATTTTTTTGTAAGAATTTCCTACAAACGCAGTCATATTCGTTTTAAAAATCCGTTCGTAAAAATGAACGGGTACAAACTCATGCGTGTGGCTTAAATCTTGATCATAGCATTTTGAACACAGCCATACAATAGATTTGTCTAAAGAAACTGTGAGTGTACCATGTTTTGTGACTGCAGCTGTGTGGGGTAAGTGTGAGTACACGCCAGTAATGCACTGTTCACTTGGTGACTAACCCAAATGTAATCTGTGCGCCAGCTGTCTGGTCGAACACGCAGAAAACACACTGAGAGTTAATGTTAATAAAATTACACTAACACCGTGAAAATGATATTTACCAGTTTCCTGAGCGTTTTTCTTACATCTGAACACGTGGAGGCGTTCGGGCCGTTCTCTGGGTTTTGTAAATAAAGGAATACGGATTGATTAGTTTAATTAACGATGCATTTTATTTGATTGTAATAACGTATCGATCTAAAGAGCTTTGAGGGATGAACTGATTGAGGATGAGTATTTGGGATAATGGATTTTCGGCGCTAGTTTACAGACTAACTTGACCTTAACTTTGTTTTGGCGCCCCCGGATCAGGCGGCCCTTGCTCTTTTCTCACCATCAACGCGAGTCAAAGGGATGAAAACTTTTTACCAGGGCCTTTGACTTTTAATAATAAACAGAGGAAAATCATAACATTGTACAAAATGCAAACCTCAAACAAAATGGGAAAAACAGCTTTTTCAGTTCATAACACTCTGGAATTTAACGGTCATTATCACATCCAAAATAAGGGTTTAAACTTAGGTTTGATTCAGAAAATGTTGATTTGTTTACTATCATTTAATTATGTTAATTACTTTGTTTATTTGCTTGTTTAATTGATGGACCAAATTATAAAGAATAAATACTTTCCCGTGTGACTGCATCGCTGATCAAACAAAACAAAATTCAAAATACATATGAAAACACGTGCGGACTAAAACAAATATACATTCGAATACACCAAAGTGGAGAGCTGGGTACATTTATATTTGGACACCCACTCTCCAAACAAGCATTTCACTGTTTAATGCAATAACGATGCCTTTACTAAACGTTAATTTACCTTAAATCACGCTATCCAAATTTGCGTAGCCTTCTGGCCAATCAAAATCGACCTTTATAAACCAGTTTCAGATAATACACACAAATCTCTGATGTTTCACATGTGTTCTGCCAAAACTTACTGATATATTTACATTATTTATTAGCAGACATGCTCAAATACAGCCAATGCGGTTTAACTCATTCCTATGTTAAAACACACCCACACAAATAAAATAGATAAATGAAAGTTCGCTGGTGTTCAAAATGTAAATAAGCACAGATAAAGTACTAAAACGGTCGAGCGTTCGTAGGTAGTCGCATATAACGCTTTCAGAAACGATCAAATAGCATTTAATCCCTACTCTATAAATGTGAATATATCTGTTTCGGATTATTGTTAATTCATTGCAAATTACTAAAGTATGTGAACGGAACCTTTTTATATATGTGTCTATATATATATTTCATCCTTATCCTTTTTCCCGAAGTGGAATAAGAGGCTCTTGGTAAACGTTTCTAAAAAAAACAAACAAACATCTTATTCTTTTCTTTTTAAAACACTTGACCCAAACGACAGATCGCATTCCCCTTTCGAGAGTTTGGACTCTTCAGGAGATCAGAACTTCCAGGATCAGCCTTTCAGCAACAAACTTACTCTAAAACTACAACTAAAACACACCCCAGACATGTGCAGATAACCCAGCCGTTTATTACAGTACAGGACATACATTATACGTCATTAACAGACAAAGGAGAATCACGCACAGCCCTTACACATTCAAAAGGAATTTTCTCTGCATTAAAGCAAACGCTGATCCTGATCTGAACTGCGGTGAAAGGCCTTTCTTAAAGCGTTTTCCGTCAGCATTTGCATCAAGCCTCGAGCAGTTTTCAACGTGGGGACTGTTTTAAAATGGGTGTAAGGTGTAAACAATTACAAAAAATAAAAAATAAAACAAATCTGAAACACAATAAATATTACTTTTCTCATATTCTTACAGTAACATGTTTGTGATCAAAGTACACATGTTGAAGGAAATCGCATCGGGAAATCATTGTCAAGGTGAGGAGCGCGTGAGCCGCTGAAGACTCGGGGCACAGGGGTCAGCAGACGGGGGAAGCCGAGGTTCTTTTATAGCTCAGTACATGGTGAAAGCGTGCTCGCGCATTAACAGCCGTTTCTTCTTCATTCTGCGGTTCTGAAACCAGATTTTCACTTGCTGATCGCTCAAGTCCAGTCTGTCTGAGAGCTCCTTCCGCTTTTGCCTGTTTATGAATTCGTTCATCATAAACTCGTTCTCAAGTTCAGCCAGTTGTGGCTTCGTGTAAGGTTTCCTCTTCTTCCTCACTCTCACTTGTGTGGGGCACCACGGCGCTGCAAGACAGACGCGGAACATAGTCATGACTTCGTTACGTGCAGTTCACCCTCCTTTTATTCAGCTCAGAAAAATACCGAATACTGAGTACTGAATATTACGTCATAAATACAGAATGCACATTATATGCTAAATAACCAATACACAAACACCGAATACTAAATGCACAGATACATACTGAATACTGAATATATACTGAATACTTAGATAAATACTCAGTACTGAGTGCTGAATATTTCCAGAAAAAAATACCAATCACTTTACACTGAACACTGTTTACTGAATATACAAACTATTACTAGGTGCTGATGTACTGAACATTTAGTTAAATGCAGTTGCTGAATATCCGGATAAACACTAAATGCTGAAATATTGAACCTGATATAAATACTGAATAGTGATTAATGAATATTCACATAAATACTGAATGAAACACTGTGTCAAATTAAAGCTGGTTATTGTGTATTCTACTGTTGGTGAAGTATTTTCCAGCGCAGCATCAACCCAGTAAACATTTAGCCGTTGATTCAACGTTGAAATAACGTAATGATTACCGTCTAATCAACGTTCTCTTAAGGTTGAAAATGAAAGATGAAAAGACGTCCAAACACATACATTGAAAAGACGACTATTAGACGTAGTTTGGACGTCCATTGACGTAATTAATTGGTCCCGAAATAAATTACTTGTATAAAACGCGTTTTGGACGTCCACTGACGTTATCGATTGGTCACCATTTAACTAACTTATTAAGATGGATTTTGGACGTCCATTGACGTTTAAAATATGTCCTTGACGGACAGACTACGTTTAGACTTATTTTGAACGTCCAGGGACGTTCCTTGTTTACTGGGAAGGCCTTCAACCTTGAGCATAATATTCCATTTATTTAAACGAAGGACTGACCTGCAGTACTTCAGTGCACGTTTAAACAGAGCTGTTCGGGAGTGTGTTCTAATCGCTGCTGGTGTGTATTTGGAAACACAGCATAGTGCAGTAAACAGAGCATTACACTGTAATTTCACCGGGTCTGTGAGGCATGCACTATTCATTTCCTTCATCTAAAAGCACAGTGTGACCTATGAAATTCAGAAGAGGTCAGAGAAGTTTTCTCACCCTCAGGGAACGCTGCTCTGCTGTTGTGGTCACTCGAAGAGTCCTGACCAGGGACAGCGGCGGTTGCAGACTGTTTAGTGTCAGCGGCTACGGCTTGGTCCGCGGAGTTCACCTCTGCTGGGGGCAGCGTGGTCTGAAAGCGTCTGTCCAAGCCTGAAAATTCATATTTGTGTGAGCTGGCATCAGCAGCGAGTCCGTGGTCCCCGGGGAAAGCTGTGGTGTGTTTGTCCGCCTCCTCCGCTTTGTGGTTGGAATCCTGGAAGTAGTATTTGCCGGAGTCCCCCAGCGGACTCTTGCTGTGGCCGTGAGCGTTGGTGGTCCCGGGCACTGAGTTGGTGACGAAGGGCTGGGAGTAGCCACTAAAGGCGCGGCTCTGTGGCGAGCTTGTGCACGCGCTCGGGGAGCTCCACGGGAGCGAGCACACATCTCTCCTGCCGTAGATGTGCGGGAGCGCGCAGTGATGTGGCCCGTTGCTCCGCAAGTTGGAGAAGTGCAGGGAATCCGAGGATGGGAAATTCAGGAGGGGACCCACGTAGCCAGGACTGAAAAGATTGGGCTCGCACATTTTCAGCAAGCTCGCCCTAAACAATTCCAACCTGTTTTAACTTACCCCTCAAGAATAAAGCCCAGACAATTGTTGATTTGGTAATGCGCGGTCACGTGATATGCAAAGCAGGCCGTCTAACCCCGCCCTCGCTAACACCGCAGTCCTGCTGTATAACTAATGCATGGGCCACGTCATTTTAAGAGCAAGAAAATACGTGAATTCCTAAAGAAAATGGTGCAGTACGTTCAGAATGAACATTGTAGCACCATGTAGACATTTTACATATATATATCAACTGTGTATGTTTTACTGGGACGTGTAGGTTGAAGGACAAATAAATAGAGCGAGAGAGACAAAGCGAGGAAGATATTAAAGATTATTAAAGCACGAATGCACCTTCTCTACAACAGAAGCACGTTGTTGTTCTTTTTGTTTGTTTTGTTTGTTTTTTGTTGCACAATATATATTTATTTACTCAACTCACCAGAGCACGAAAAATAATGAAATACGTCCTAATTTTGCAGTCCACATTTTATGAATTAATAGCCAGTTACTCAAAATCAGTTAATAAGCATGTTTATAAGCCAGTTAATAAGCATTAAAACTGTGTTTTAAAACGTTAAAAAATAAAATGTAGAGGATATTTTCTTATTTTCAACAGAATATATATTTTATAACACTGTATTACTTTGATGTACTTCAGTCTTCAGTTTATTTACAATGGATTTATCCAACGTTCACATCGTTAGTTATGGCAAAATATATCGAAATTAAACGTAGAGTGCATCTGAAGTACATCATTAATTTTCAGAGGAAATACGATATTAATTAATCAAAGAAATTGCCAATAAAAGCGACTGTAGAAATATTATTATTATTATTCCACTCTTGTAGGTGTGCGACTTCCATAATGTCTGCCAAATTATATATTAAAATGGTAGTGTAACACTTTATAATAAAGCCCGTGTTTTAAAGAGTACTGTCCTTGTTTTTACAGTGTAACGCCTCTATTAGAATAAGTTCATATTACTCAGCGGTAGTTGTACTGAGATTTATGTTCAGCGAGCAACAAGAGAGTAACTATTGGTGACTAAGAGCCTACCATTTGATTTCCCAGAACTCACAATGTAACTTCGGTATAAACCCAAATAAAAACTGATGTTACACTGTACATGGGCAATCAAATGTTTATAAACCTTACATACATCTTAGTGCAATTACGAACATCTAAGTGATATGTGCTGGTCCTAACAGAGAAGTTACACTGGGAAAATACACTCTACGTTATTTAAAATAAAAACTGCTCTAAATGATTCTTCTGATATTTTTACATTGTATTAATTAAGAAATTTTTTATTAAGTCATTTTCAGACTAGACATTTTTTGACGTTTTGCTGTCACTGATATGGCGCAGATATTGCGCAGATATTATTATTGCACCAACATTGTAAACATATCTGAATCGGAAAATATTTATAGTACGTCATTTATTTACAGATTAGTTTACTCAGTCTACGATACACGAAAACAACAAATGAAAAATATTATAAAATATTATTGTCAGTTTGACGGTTTCAGATCATCTGTGTGACGTCACTTACTCAAATATGACACCAATTACTCAAGCTTTCAGCAGCCTTTGTTTTCAATTAAAGAAAAAACATTTGTTGATATCTATATTTCTGTAAACATTTTGATAAACGTTCACAAATCACTTAAGCCTGTTTCACAAATGAATACTGATCATTTACTCGAGCAGAACATAGAACTAACCCTAGAAAATAATGATAGAGTAAAAAAAGAATGATTTCATACAGCTTGGTATGTCCCTCGGCGTTTCCCTTATTTTCTTAAGAGACCACGTGAAGCTTGGAGTTAAGCATCAGACTTTAAGCCAAAGGTAAAAACAGAAGCTTCACAAACAGATGGCAGCTTCACCGAGGAAGTGATTGTCGTTGTTATTGTTGTTGAACTTGAGATGGATTTAAATTGACCACAATCTCTCGCTCGGTGGAAGACTAAACATTTGGACACTGTAAGAGCTTTAAACCAAGCTGAGCGTTTTAACTGAAAACTGAGAGTTGTGTTTTCAAATATATTTGGCCTTACCTTGGGTGGCTTCTCCAGACGCAGTCCGAGGATCTCTGAGACCCCGCTAAGTAAATGACAATAGTAAACGCGCCGGAAAGAGGAGAGACAGCTCGGCCTCCCAGCTTTTATGAGTCTAGTAAATTCGTGCAAACCTTTAAAATGAGTTTCTTCCATCTGCTCGACATTGAGAGGCATGAGGGGGGCTGAGGGGTCGCTTTTATTTCATATAAATGACTGCGCATAATCACTGACAGTATAAAAATATCAGACAGTTCAAGGTCAAAGTCCAGACTCACATTTACCAAAACAAGTCCAAGTGCAGTTTATTGCAGAGCCACTGCAGCTGTGGCTGGAGGAAGCGTTCAAACTTAGAAAAGACTTCAGAGTATTGTTTAGGTTCTTGTTATTAATGGTGATAATTATAACAATGATGATGATGATGATGATGAAGGAAAATGTAACGCCGTTGTCCGGTCCCTCCGCGATTTACAGCCACTCCGCCGCTCCATGTGTTGATCGCGGCTGTGGGAAGTCTTTTGCATCCACAGGAAACGGTGGGTATACGACCACAATAATCTCGCTTTTACTGAGCAGTTTGATAGCATTCCTACCTCTAAACGGTGCAGAAAATCACGGAGAACAGGCTTCCGCCGAACTAAAGGACTTCAGCGCACTTTCACAAGGTATTTTAGTTAAAGTGCCGAAGTGTAATTGCGTAACACAACCGATAGATGGTGGGAGAGTTCCACGAATGGGGACTACTTCATTATTCATGAGCCTCATTTCAGTCAAGGTCGAGTCTGAGAATGCGTGTCAAGGTCAACGGTAAAAAACAAAACGTTCAGGATTTGAGAAAAATGTGGAACTTATCTTAAGAACGGAACCGTCAGAGGCTTTGACTCAGGTCTAAGCTGCAGTTGCACTGTGTAGCCCACAGTTATATGAGCGTGTTAACAGCTCTCAAAGAACCGTTTTAGTTCATACATAGACCCGCCTACATTTCTGCAAAAAGCTTGGACGACAATGCGCGAATGTCTAGTTAATTCTTTAGGTGAAAATAAACCAAATTCTGTGCAGAAAAGACACTTTTTTGTTTGTTATATTTTTCTTATTGAGAATAAATAAGCGGCTTGTGCAATAATCAAATGAAAAAGAGCGCCGCTGAATGTTTAGCCTTATTTTTCCGTACAGGTCAAACTTAATATACAGAAACTATGCGGTAAAGAATGATATGTTAAATACGTTCTCCGTAGATGTGTCACGTTTTTATTTAGAAAACTAAGCTGGATCATTTTGAAGCCTAAGATGTATTGCTTTATTGGTTTTGCGAATTTTCCAAACGCGAACATAGACCTCTGTTTCCAAGTTCAAAACTGATCACATATAATAAGACACGTTTTCACATTAGCGTACGCAAAATATTCCACGCATACACTCTCAGAAAAACTCTCAGGTACGGTAGCGGTACATTATTGTCACTAAACGTACGAACAGTGTAAATGTTCTTTTAAATGTACAACAGCGTTAAATTCTCTTCTCCAGAATTCTCTTTGCAATATTTCACGATAGAACTGTGTAAAGTTAAAAAACACATTATAAGTCCTGGAGACAACACTGGGCGCGTGAAATCAACACAATTTAAAAATCTACAATTATAATAGATTGAGAAACCATTATGTTCCGTAATTTAAAGGTAATAATTTTCTGACAGTTTTTTATTTTATTTTATTTAAAGCAAAAAGAGGATCCTGTGTCTATCTGTGAATCACACCATACCTTGGTTTCCATTCAGTGCTGTGAATAGACCAATAATAATAATAATAATACAAAGAGGATGAAGAACAGCTTTTGTTTGTTAGATTCATTTAGAGGCGTTAGATGTTAATTATTTAGCACAAGCCCCAGGATTCATAACTATTTATTTTCCTGAATGTTGATAGTGTTATAGCAATAAAGTCTCGTCGCGGTGACTGTAAAGACTCAGCAGTGAACTGAAGCAGTGAATGGAAAAGCTTTTTAACAATAACACGGACCCGCAAGGATAAAAGATCAGTTCTCAGAAGTGATCTTAATATTTCAGTCTCTTTGTCCCAAACTGTGCTTTTGGTAAATGGATAGGAGTCGATAATATTTCAAACATATTTATCTCACAATTCTTATAAACCTTACAAAACCTTTACAGAACACGGTGTCTAGTCTCTCTCTCTCTCTTTCTCTCTCTCCCTCTCTCTCTCTCTCTCTCTCTCACACACACACACACACACTACCATAAATATAGGCTCTGCTGAGCTTTAAGTGCGCGGACCTGAGTCCAGGTGTAAACTCAGGTGTGTCTTCACTGGTAAGGCTCGACGTCTCTCGGTGTTTTGTTGCTGATCTTCTTGTCCTTGACGCGGCGGTTCTGGAACCAGATGGTGACCTGTCTCTCGGTGAGGCTGGTGGAGGAGGCTATCCGCCTTCTCCTCTCTTTGGTGATAAACTTGGTGATGGTGTACTCGTGCTCCAGCTCCTTCAGCTGCAGCTTGGTGTAGGGAACGCGCTTCTTCCGCACGCGCCGAGACTCACACCGAGGCAGAGCTGTGTCTTCTGCACAAACACAAGTAACACACTCAGGACGTGGACTAAATGTATAACACAAAACATGCACGGATTCAAACATGGAAACGGTGATTGAGTTCGTCACGTCTTCACTATTGGAATATGGGACTTCAAAAGTACCTCTTTTTAAGTGTTAATAAAAGTGTTAATAAGTGAATGCTACATTATATTTCCCAGTAAACAAGGAACGTCCCTGGACGTTCAAAATAGGTCTAAAAGTAGTCTGTCCGTCAAGGACATATTTTAAACGTCAATGAACGTCCAAAATCCATCTTAATAAGTTAGTTAAGTGGTGACCAATCGATAACGTCAGTGGACGTCTAAAATGCGTTTTATACAAGTAATTTATTTCGGGACCAATTAATAACGTCAATGGACGTCCAGAATACGTCTAATAGTCGTCTTTTCAATGTCTGTGTTTGGACGTCTTTTCAACTTTCATTTTCAACCTTAAGAGAACGTTGATTAGACGGTAGTCATTACGTTATTTCAACGTTGAATCAACGGCTAAATGTTTACTGGGATATATCCCCAAATATGATATACTGCGCATTCATATTTACAAAGTGTGTTCTGTCTGGAACGATGTAATCACTATTATCATTATTATCTTTATTTTATTATCATTGAACCTATAGATGATTGCAGCTGACGTAGGGAAGTAAGGATCATCGAGTTTCTTTGTGTTACACTCATTTTGTCCGTAGTGACCCCTATATTGTATTTGACAGAAATTAGATGTTTGTTATATAATATATTAAGTTAGTTTTTGTTTAGGAATCCAGTCTAATTCCCTCAGTGCTGAATACGAGGCAGTTCCAGTGCTCTACAGCAACGTTAGCCCAATAACGTAAGCTTGGATTAGGGAAGTTTATCCAATAACTCTTGTGTAGTGTAACTCTCCAAATGCTAAAAGGGTTATACCAAGAACGTACTCATACCCTGTCAAGTTTATTTACTTTGAAGGATATTCTGAGACTATCATATCCTTAGTGTATATAACTGAGTTAATATAACTGTATAACTGAGTTATATAACTCAGTTATTACTTAGTGTATATAACTGATGTTAAATGGTAATGTAAAAGGCTTTTCATCACCTCAAAATCTTCATTTATTCTGGTTTATTCATGTGTGTGTGTGTGTGTGTGTGTGTGTGTGTGTGAAGCACTGAACTGCCTTCGTATTTGACATATTCTAGAATAATGAACTCGAAGAGTTCGCTGAGAAAATCCTGGCCCCTGGTTAATAAAGGGAAGTGAATTGTGAGGTACCTGTTAGTGACGTTTTCCAGATCTGCGAGCTCTGCGTCTGCTCTTTAGGACAATAAACTTGACCGCTCCAGCTGCTTGACCAGCTCCAGGGGGGATATCTGTCCACTGTGAGAGCAGGACTTTGACGGGCTTGGTCTCTAGTTCTTCCTCGCGGCGCCACAGGAACGTCGATATATCCGGGGATTCTGGGGAATGGATAGGGAGCAGTGTATTTCTGATACAACCCGAACTCTCGAGCCCGGTCCGCGACCCTGCTCAGTCCGACTGTGTCCTGTTTTTCAGCGCGGTGTCCACTGAGGATCCCCTCGGGGTGAGGGTTGAGACCACCACGCGAAAAGCTAGCGCTGGTGGAGACTTTACAAGTGTAGCAACTGCTGGAGAAGTTGCAGCCGAAGGAGACCCGGGAGCTGGCAGCGGTGTGGGATCCGGGGAAAGAGACATAGGGAGAGAAAGAGTCCGGATTCAGAGAGCTCGTGACCTCAGACCGAGAGTACACGCCGGCGGAGGGACGAGACTGACCAGAGTGCTGCCCAAAAGCAGCCGGATAAAAACTTCTGCTGGGAACCGACGCGATTTCCCCGCCTAAATCTTCCACTTCCATTATTTATTTATTTGTTTATCTGCTCGATCTCCTAGAGTCCAGGACGGAAGATTACACACGACAGTAATTAAAACCATCATCCCCTCTTTAATCCAGACCAGGCAAGTAGGGCATAGCACCAAACCAATCCAGCTGACAGCGAAGCTTATATATTTTTCCGGAGTAATTACAGGACTCTGACCACCTGAAATCTGATTGGTTGTCAGTGCCCATGTGACATGCAAATGACCGTGATCTTAGATGATAATGTGTGGTTACTTTCCAAAAACAAATTCAAACGGCATTTGCTGTTGTTAATGGTCTTGCACAATAATAGATGTAATGTGTGAATGTTATTTACTACTTTTGTCCAACACATGCTTCCATCACAAGGTCTTGAGAAATAATGATTTTTGCCTATTTTGACTTATATAGATAGTGGTGTGTCAGAAGTTGAAAAAAAATGGAGTAAAACGAATTTATTTATATCAAATTTAAAAGCAATTCATCTGTTTGTTGCGTTTGTATCGAAAATCTTAAGCGATTTCTTCACGTAATAAACAAAGTTTGCGATTGAAGAGTGGGTGTTTTAGGAACTGAACAATGTTCACGTGCATGTGACCTGTGTTGTTTTACCAAATACGTGTTATCTTTGTAGAATCTTGAAACTTAATGAACACCGCCATCTTAGATTTAATCAAACTATCAAACTTGAACGTGAATTTGTAACAGTCTTCACCGTTATCAGACATCACATCTGCTTTCCCGAGAAGCATGTGGCAAAAGAATTGGCTGTTTGTTTTGAAAACAACAAAATTATTTTGCAACTTTGGCATCCGAGTTTACAGATAAACCGTAGCATTACAAGTTTACTTACTAGTATTAGCTTCAAACTACATTGGGAGTATTGTCGAAAATCTCATCTAGAGACGTTTATCCAATGTAGGAATGTATACAAAATATTTCACACCAGAGTAAATTCAATGAAACATTTTTTAACAGGAATTATAAATCCCACAATAGTAAACAAAGAATCTATATCCGAACGCTAAAATCTGTGAATCTGAAATATATCGTACGTATCACAGCTAACACGTCATTAGCAAAGAAATATTATAACAGCTAACTTGGCTACTAAACCATGCCCAAAAATAATATGACATTTAAATTAGACACGAAAAACTAACAATCAAAATCTAAACTAAAGTTTGAATGCCTTAATTTCTTATCCCCCCCCCCCCCCACACACACACACACAAACACACAAAGTAAAAAATGAACGGGAACCCTCAACTAATGCGAATTTAGTTGAAATATACGTTTAAACCTTCACTTTTCTGAAACGCACATTACACATTTCTAATACAAACATACACACCGTACTGTAATGTGACCACGTAAATTAAAAACTATTAAAGACTACTCGGTTAAACAGGATTTACCACCATGTTTTGATATTTTGTTGTTCCATAACATCTGCATCAACCACTGGGTAATGAACAAATCCGTTCTCAGATTCCACCAAAAGGTTTACTATTATCCTTAAGGTCATGTGATGAACTTAAACGTTAAAAGTATATTCACTTTACCACAAGAAGGGGGCCTATTTTTTACTACTACTACTACTACTACTACTACTACTAATAATAATAATAATAATAATAATAATAATAATAACGGAATACTGTAAACGTCTGCTGTCTAAAGGTTGTATGTGAATCTTTTCAAAACGAGTCCAAACTGAAAACATGTTGAGTGTGTTGAGAGTGTTGAGTGTTACAAACAAAAGTACGACGTAGCGTCTTCCTGGGAATGTGAGGGACCTGCTCGGTGAATGATTAACGTGTAATTGTTTAATGGTGGGAGAGTCAGCGGACAGTGACGTGGTCAGTAAACATCACCACTAGTTACTGAATAGCGCCTGGAGGAATGCAGTACTATCCGTTTACCACTAGATGGTTCTCTCCGTCCACAATGTGGAGGTTTCTCTCTCTCTCTCTCTCTCTCTCTCTCTCTCTGTCTCTCTCTCTGTGTGTGTGTGTGTGTGTGTTTGAGGATTACGGGTGTTTAAGTGCAGTAAACAGGGTTGAACAGCTGGGAATCAATTGGACGACTTCCTCACAGTTCAGCGTCGGAAACGAAACCAGACGAAGGACTTGAACTGCAGCCTGTTGTTTTGTCTCTGCTCTGTACACAACCTGGTGCTTTGTAGTTTGCTGACATACCATCCAGTGCCATAAAACCAGGACAGACCCCACTCACCTTGTGTTTTAGGGCTTTACGTTTTACAAAATCAAGAAAGCAAGAAATGTCCTTTCTGATTTGTATTTTATTTTTTAAAATATATATTAGCAGACTGCAGTGAGGCGTGTGTGCTGTACTTGTGTGTGATTGTGACATATTACCTTCCCATTCTTCCCATTGCAATTGCAAGCACTATAATGTGTGTGTGTGTGTGTGTTCGTGTTTGTCCCGTTTGTGTTTTGATCTTAAATGTTGTTTACGATGTTTGTGTCAGCATCCAGACTTTAGTGCGCTTAGTACTAGCCTATTTGTATTATGTGAATGACATTGTGTACATTTTTTTTCAAAACAGTATCAGTAAATTCAAACTTGTGACATTAAAAGCTGTTGTCACGAGTAGATTATTGATCGTACCGCACATGAGCATGTGAGCGGTAAAGGGACCAATGCCGCATCCTCCAAGATGTATGTTATTTATGTCCGGACACCCGGACCCAGTGATTCCGGGGACAGACCCACAGTTTTGTAGTGTACTGACTAGGCCTGAGCATACATGTCCAAAAAAAAAACAAAAAAAAAAACACGTTTACGCTTTCATCACCATGGCAACAAGGGTACAACTTATACCAGCTATAGTTTTTAATGTAAAATCACATTTTGATAAACTGATTAATTAGTCATGGACCACTAGCTCAACACACTACACTTAGAAATGAGCATTAATTCATTCATTCGTTCTTCATCCTTTGTTTGTTTATTTGTTTAAATTAATTTTTTAAAAATGGCCGTCATCGTTAACTCCCCTAAATATTACATGTTTTAAACACTCTGCGAGGCCCACGTTTCAGTTAAACACTCTCACGATCTCATTACTTTCAAAATAAAACACAATAAATTGCAATATCTGAAATGTGGCTATTACATAGTTTATCAATTTAATGCTTTAAAGGGAATGTGTATGATTTTGGGGAAACTGTTCTCTTGTTTGTTTTTGTTCAGAAACTATTAAAGTGGAACGTGTATTTGAGGGGAAAAAGGACTGCTGTTT
This sequence comes from Hoplias malabaricus, assembly GCF_029633855.1. Lineage (NCBI taxonomy): Eukaryota > Metazoa > Chordata > Actinopteri > Characiformes > Erythrinidae > Hoplias > Hoplias malabaricus. Next base: position 32,601,862 of record NC_089811.1, on the reverse strand, counting down.
ATAGGTGTACATTGTCCGTATGTTTTAATTCACCACAGAAACTCATTTGTAACTTGAGTTGTTTAGTTTTGTAGCAGTTTACATCTGTGTTTACTTTCATGCAGTTAGCGCTTTGCCGATATTTGACTAAATTCCATCTACAGAAAAATTAAATCAATATTGCCTTCCAGTGGAGCAGGAATAGAGCAATATCCTCACCTCGGTTCATGCTTTTCAATGTTTGGAGTTCTCTTCCTTGTCTAAAAGCATCAAAAATGCCATTTCACTGATGTGAGCATAGACAAAGAAAGCCTAGCATACTCGACTAAAACCCTTTTTTAAAAGCTCATTTAAAGACACAAATTGCTGTAAATGTATGGTGGATTTACAACAGCATCTTACTGTATTTTAGAATAATTGTAAAATCCTGTAATGTGGGCCATCTATTCTTTACAAGTCCAGTCGCTATCCCTCAGCACTGTACTGTACTGTACTGTACTGATGATGGTAGGCTAATGTTTCTGTTTATTATACTGTGTTTATTTTTCTGCTCAAACTGCTCAGAAGAAAAAATAATCTCCTATTGTTCATGAGGCACTTCACAGCTTCAATAAAAATTCCACATGAACTTCAAGCAAGGAGGTAAGTAGCTGTTGACTTGATGCTTTTCTCCTGATATTGGCAATGTCTAATATTGATTTGTCTGCATAAGTAATGAACTGAAGATGTTGTTTATTAGGTTTATTTCATTAAGTTATCAAAATGAACAAATAAGCACTTTAGTGATTAGCCGATTCAACACAAAAACATACAACTAAATTAATTTATTTAGTGAAAATCAACTTTTGAATTTTTGAATTTTTGAATTTGAATTTTGACTGTGTACATTTACATTGTTTACTATAGTATTTCCTGAGTATATTTTGCTTTCCTCAATCAGTGAATTAGTTTACATTAACTGAGATAACATTTTATGTCTTTTATTTAACACGTAGCTTAACAGATAGCTTATGTTTCTGGCGAATCCAGAGGAACAATTTGAATTCTTCCATTAGTAGGAGTAAGCAGAGTAGTGTAAACACAAATACTTACAAAATCAGTGTATAAAAAAGAGAGGTGTAAATGTCAACATCGATTTTACACCTTTGAACTCCCATAAACTTACTGGAGGGGGGTTGACAATAAAATAATGTCCATTCTTATTAATTAATATACCATTTTTGGCTTTTTGGGGGTTTGTAATAGTTAGGAACTATGAGATTTAACCACATGTATCATCACAGAGGTCCTTCACATTGGGCTGTGTTAATTATAGATGTATAATATGAAAGTCGCCTAGCTGGAGAAAAGCTGATGGGGGCGCCAGAGAACGTGAAAGCTGTTCAGTGCTTCTCTCTCACACACACACACACGCATACACACACACCTCCCCAGCCTTCAAGTAGAATGAAAGCAGCTCGCGCTCTCACTTAACCCCGCCATCAAGAGCCGTCCACTGGCGCGCGCCTCATTCGGAGCTCGGATCAGATATTAATGCACGCGTTGCTGATATGACAATATTTTGGGAACGAAATCCAGTGGACAGACTGCAGAATATTAGAAAACAAGCCCCGGGGCGACTGGGGAACTTTTAGAGCACTTTAGAACGCATTGTGAAATTTGTATTTTTTGTTGCTATTGTTTTTTTTACCAACTATTTGTTATTTGTTATTTCGATAGCCCATTAATCACAATTATAATCTATAACGGCGTTTCTGTTCCCGACTGAGGGCTGTGGCAGAGTGATAAAAACCACACAAGGAGAAAGTAAGAAAATAGAAGGAGAAAGCGAAAGAGAATATTAAAATAATATCATAATGCTATTTAACTCTTAATAAAAATGGTGATATGTTTATGAAACATGAATACTAAATCTCACCGGCTGTATACATATATTTCAGTTTCTTAAATCATATTCGGTCGTGTTTTTTAAACTATATAATATATTATATCATTTGTAACCGAACGAAATGTATAATTTGTTTTAATTTTAAATTCTGTTATTGACCTCATTGATTTTTTTGGGTTTGCGTAACAAAAAGTGGCTTAATAAATAATAATAATAATAAAAATAAATAAATAAATAAAACACAGCTGCTTTAAAAGCCTTATATTAAAGCTCCACAATTTCATAAACGCTCTGAGAGTCGTGTGCTCTGTGATGTTTAGTGTGGAGTGGTAACAAGCCAGGGCTAAAAACAAAGGCTTTTAAAGAGAAAAGCTAATCCAGTTAAATCCACATTTCTCTGAGTGATAAAAAACGTCCAACTCTTTTATAGCTAATGCTACCAGAGTAGCTAATGCTCATCCGAGTGAAATAATGGACAGAGAAAGAGGGAGAGGAAAGAGAAAGAGAAGGAGGGAGAGAGAGAGAGAGAGAGAGAGAGAGAGAGAGAGAGAGAGAGAGTCTGCGCAGAAGGGAGGAACAATAGAGAATCAAAGCATAATGATATTCCTAAATGAAGAGGGAAATGTTGCCGCGCTCATTTTATTAATCAGACTGTCAATTTCACCCCAGAGGCCGAGCCCGGGAGCCATTCTAAAAGCAGGACTCTGCTCTCCTCACTTCTCCTCTCTCTCTCTGCTCCTGGACATGAGGCTGCTGTCCGCCTCCATCATCCTCGCGCGGGCCCTCTCCCTCTTTTATTTGCTTATAAACCTGTTACAATAAATGATCGTGCGAGCGGCGTGACGCGCACCTTTAATAACAGCGGAGCAGCCACTTTTTGATGAATGACATTTCGGATCGCAGAGAGGAGGATGCGCGGGTCATTTTGAGCAGTCACTGGCATTCTTCTGTTTCTCTCTCTCACACACTCTCTCTTTTCTCTCTTCCTCTCTCTCTCCCTCTCACTCTCACTCCTTATCTATAACTCTTTCCTTCCTCTCGGTGTCTCTCTTTCTTCCTCTTTTCTCTCTTTTTCCTGCTTTCTGTGCCGCTGGTGTTAAAGGCGTTGTGTTATTTCGGGGCAGGCGGCTCAGATCTGAATGCGGACTGCGCTCTCGTGCGCCGCGTCCCTATGGAGAGGATAAGGAAAGAGATGATTCTGATGGAGAGAGGGCTCCACAGTCCCGTGGCGGCGAAGCGCCTGTCCAGCCTTTCGGACTCGAGCGGCGGCGGCGCGGTGCTCGAAGCGCTGGAGAACTCGTCGGCGCACGCGGGGCGACTGAGCCCGAGGCTGGCCGCGGCCTCGCTGCACGGCGCGCTGGGAGACATTCCCGCTTCCAAAGGCAAATTCGAGATCGACAGTCTGTTCGGGGGCCACCACGGCACCGACAGCGGCAGCACCGCCGCCGCCGACCTCTGCCAGGAGAGCCGGAAGAAGAGCAGCCTCTACCCGGACGCCTCCACCGACTCCGAGATCAACAGCGACGTGGAGGTCGGCTGCGCCTCTCACCGCTCCCCGGGACAGCACAAGGAAAACAACAACAAAGGTAGCGCCACTGGACACACTCCCACACTCTCACAGTCCCGTGCACGTGCTTTTTCAACGCTCACAGCAAACAGCGCGTAATATCGCAACACATTAGGAAAACTACTTTTCGTTTTTGTACGAAAAAACAGTGCAGTGGGAATGACGGGTTTAGTGACATCACAGACCAAGATTATTTTTAATTTTTAATCATCAAGTTACGATCACTTTACACTACTTTATTTCAGTGTATGTGCAAATACAATATTAAAGTCATCCTAACCACGCTTTGTTATGTTTAATTGGCTAGAAATTGTGCACTCGAATGGAAAAAAAGTTAATTTTTTATAATACTCTGTATGGCAAAATGTACTTAAGAATTCAATTAATTTCAAAGCAATGATATTATTAATGCCACAGTGTTGTAGGCTTAAAAATTATAAACGCTAATGTAAATGAAAAAATAGGCTTCCATTACAGTTCTAATAACTCGTTAACGCCAAAAATTGTTACAAATGTTTACATTCTGGGATTAATGACATGTATTTTGGAATGAAACTCCTCGTAGAGTCTTAGTTGTATTTACCGCTAAAACGTATCATAATTACAGCTATTTAAAAAATATTTCATAATATTTTGAATAATGAGAAATAATAAAAACAAACAAACAAACGGCGTCTACATTTTATAGACATTGATGACATTTCACCACAAACACAAACTGAGCATAACTGTTTAATCTTAAAACAAAGTTTCATTGCTATAAAGAATTTCAGGTAAAGAATTCCTCATTTTCCTCTTCCCAGTTTTTATTGGATCATTTTTTATTTATTTGTTGTTGTAGTTGTTTTTATTAATGAGCTGAATTAATGTCGTTGTGGTAGTTATTCGGAATCCTTGTCTGTTTTGAAATATAACTGACATCAGAACCTTTATATTTATTATAGAATTGTAAGTCGTAAAACAGGCCTGAGTATCCGCGGGTTTTATTGACGTACTCTTCTGTGTGTTTCCCCTGGCCTGTGCTCAGGTTTCTCCGACAGTAATTCCGGCAGCTCTAACTCGAGCTCCTCTTCCGTCAACAACCACAACGGAAACTCACTCGGCGGCTCCAACAACTCCAACTCGGACCAGGTGCGCAGATACCGCACCGCCTTCACGCGGGAGCAGATCGGCCGTTTGGAAAAGGAGTTTTACCGCGAGAACTACGTCTCCCGGCCCCGGAGGTGTGAACTCGCAGCGGCGCTCAACCTCCCCGAGACCACTATAAAGGTACAGGACACAGTTTAAACGCCGCTTCCTTTAAATATCCCAGGTCTTCTCCTTCGTTTCTAATTTTCTGTTAATGTTTTAACACAGGGATGTGGACATTATTTACGATGAATTACAGCGTAAAATTGTACACACTCCTCTATGTTACACGCGCGTGCGCACACACACTCTCTCTCTCTCACACACACACACCTGAAATGTTGGTGGAAGATTACACACAATTTATACTATTTCTCCTAAACTGCGTACGACTTAAAACCTTTCGTTTGGAATGTTTATGATTTACATTTTAAAATGTGTGAATATACAACTAGATCTTAACATATATTTAATATTTAACATTGTTTATTTGCCTAAGAGGTAAATATTGTGTATATATTTTTGCGTAAAAAATAGTAATGTGTTGTACATTTCTAGTCGTGGATTTTCAAATACTTTTTCTATCAGTTCAGTTTCAGTTGGCTGTAATTTATTAAGGTTATAATAAATAAATTATTTATTAATAATAATAATAATAATAATATAATTATATAATTAGACCTGCTGTCAGAGATTTTTCGACAGACTGCCAGTGTTTCCTGGACACACTTTTGCTGATGGGACTATGTTTTTGTGAATTATATTAGAATGACTGTTTATTTTTATTAGTAAACATTTCACCAGACACCACACTGCAGCTATGTCTTTAGCCACGAATCCCATCTGTTAGGGCTCAGTTATAGGCCTCGACAGACCACCTCCTGGTAGCTTTTTAAAAACCCCAACTGGGGTAAATAATTAAAGGGATGAGCTTTGGCTTAAAGTGACATTAAGGTTTTGTTGCTTCATGATTTAAATTGAATTGGTTCTGATTCACTGAGATGACACTTTTGAAATATTAGTGTATTCCAAAGAAAAAAAAAAGATTTAAGCTGAATTTAAAAGTAATAATTTTCTTATTGACACATGAACGTTTTAAGGTAGAAGTGACACTCTTTTTTAAAGCAATGCGTTTAAGACTCCTCATCTACTTGGGGTTTGAGTCCTAGGCCTCACAGCCCTTTAAACCAGTGTTGGCTAATTCTATTTCATCAAGTGGGAAGAAAAATGGAGGCCAAAATTTGTGTTTCAAAACTCACTCTTGATGAAGGAGCGGTTAATTCTCAACTGTATTTGATTTTCCCATCAAATGAAACACGGGTTCTTTGAAAGTATTTATTTGAATGTAGTTAATTTGCATGTGCCGCACTTCAGTTAACCTCTCACATTCCGGGCTCTGGTTAAAGCTCAGTCACAGGCCCGAGCTGCGTAGACCACCAACACAGCAGCCTGGGTGACTAATGAAGGACACGTTAAACCCGAGGGCTCTAGTGACCTGTGTGTGTTGTGTGTTTATGTGTAGGTGTGGTTCCAGAACCGGCGAATGAAGGATAAGAGGCAGCGGCTAGCCATGTCCTGGCCACATCCGGCCGACCCCAGCTTCTACACCTACATGATGACGCACGCGGCAGCGACCGGAAGCCTGCCCTACCCGTTCCACTCGCACGTGCCGCTACACTACTACCCCCACGTGGGCGTGACGGCGGCGGCGGCCGCCGCGTCGTCGCCCTTCGCCTCCTCTATCCGGCCGCTCGACACCTTCCGCGCCCTCTCTCACCCGTACTCGCGGCCCGAGCTGCTGTGCGGTTTCCGGCACCCGGGACTCTACCAGTCTCCAGCGGCTGCGGCGGCGGCGGGGCTCAACGGCTCGGCGGCGGCGGCCTCTGCGGCGGCGGCGGCGGCAGCGGCGGCGGCGGCGGTCAGCGCGCCCTCCGCCGCGGCGCCGTGCTCGTGCCTCAGCTGCAGCCACAGCAGCAGCAGTCGCGCCGCCGCTGACTTCACGTGCACCGCGAGCGCGCAGCAGCGGCCCGAGAGCGGATTCCTGCCGTACTCCGCCGCCGTGCTCAGCAAAACCGCCGTGCCCTCGCCCGCAGACCACCAGAGAGAAGAGAGCGCACTCAATAGATAACTGAGCGCCGGACTTTGTCACGGGGACGCGGCTCAGCGTCTTCGCTTTAGTTTTTGGTTGGTTTTGGTTTGGTCTAATTTCGTCGACCTCGTTTAAGGTGTTCTGTAACATAAAATAATAAGGACATAATAAGGACATTCCAAGCAAATAAACATCGTTGACGCAAACACCTTAATCCCACAGAGTGCTATGCAAAAGTTTGGGTACCCTCGCTCTAAGTAGATGGGTCAAAATGGAACACACTTAAACATATCGTTTCAGCGCATTTTACGTTACTCATCGTTTATTTTGGGGGGGTTTAACATCCTGAGAAAATTAGAGAAATGTTCTATAACTTTAACAAAGGCCACATTTATATTTTAACCTGTTTTTTTTTTCAATATTCACAAGAACCGAGCACTAACAGAAGCCTATTCTCTGTAAAACGTGTGTTGTTATTTTTCCCAGCTTGGAGCCGTGCCCAAACTTTTGCATCCCTGTAGCTTTTACCACGGGGAAGGTGTCAGGCCTGTGCAGCCAGCGCGCAGCGCTTTACAGCTTTAAACCAGACAGGAAGCTTCAGTGTCGTGAATACAGTAACAGGCAGTAGAGACTAGTCTATTTTCAGTTTTTCTTTCTGTCTGTCTTCTTTGTCATTATATATATTTTTGAAAAAATCTCATTTGATCTGAGCAAATGTTTCCATGCCGTTTGAGCTACGAGAAGAAACCAGTGCATGTGTCTACTGAGGTATTAGGAGGAGGGGGTGTCAGGATGAGGATGCCGCTACTGGGACCCTCACACTCCCCGCCACCCCCACCTCCCCTACACACACACACACACACACACACCCCATCAGACGGAGCTATAGG